>NW_019100658.1:0-147943 GCF_001856785.1 Myzus persicae | reverse complement strand
GTTCCCAGAACCATAAATACGACAAGCAAAACAGTACAAAGCGTCATTGATGATACTATATTCAAGCCATTCAAAGCAGTCGTAATATGATGCATTAAAACTACGGTTTTGTTGACCAAATTTTGTCATTGGATAAGACTGGAGCATAAATTAAAAGTAGTAGTCACTAAAGTCACTCTATACATTTTAGCATGCAAATAACTTTAATACAAAATAAGCTACCTATAAGCAATATTGCCAATATTTATCTCAAATACATAATATCTACCCTACCTTCATAATTGGACGTGATGGACCAGAGTTAATATTACCCAAATCATTTATTTCACTAATATGAAGCCGCGGAGAATCAAAATCAATATTCGATGACGAGTCGCCGTCGGAGTGTACTGTAGTTTTTTCAGGAATTTCCGTCGGCAACACGTTTTCAGATTTTACAGTTTCTTTAGGTTTTTTTTTAATATTAAATAATTCAAAATAATTCGACATTTTAATAAATAATTAATAAAGTATTCGAGTATTCGACCGAAATTACGATTTACAACAACAGTAAACAACGCAAGACGCAACACGATAAACGAAACGGTCGAAACAGCAATCGGCATTCGGCACATTAATAATGTTTATCAGACTGTGATTATTGGAAATTTCTATTTTTGTCATTGCGATAAATGCGATAACAATCCGTCGCGACGGTCAGCCGGTGCGCACCGATGACGATTACGAGGTATAATATGGTATAATAATAATTATTATATTGACATTTATTTTGACAACATTTCGGGAAAAAAAAATATTTTGTGAAGTTCCAAGATTTTGTCAATCGTTGTAAAATAAGTACCTATTTTAATATTATATACCATGAAAAATGTTTGATAATTTTGGGGGGGCTAAGTCCCCCCAAGCACCCCCCAATCTCCGCCTATGGTCCAATGAAATATCAGGAATCTTCAGTGATCTGTCCGGAAAAGTTTCCGGTAGAAGTCGTGGGGAAGAGCCACAAGGAGTAGTTTTTTCGGTGTACAACATGTGCATTTCCCAAACAGCTTGCTCATTCTTCAAATTTAGTTGAATATGGCCTGTGCGTCGATATCAGTTTGTCGGTTAAAGGCAGGTAGACATAGTGTGGTTTTTGTTCCAGGCCGAGGCAATACCTGAAGAAACTGCTTGGTATCTACAAGGCTAGATGGATGATTGCTTTGGTGCCTCAGCTGAAGGAACAGGTAGGAACATGGTGGGAAACCACAAGTGCGTTGGATTTACCAGGGAAAAAGTTCAAATCTAAACTATTGGAAAAGTTTAACGTGGACAAGTTGCAGTCGAGTCTACAATCTGTTAAGCACCGCGCAGACCAAAATCTTAACACTGGGGAGTATTTCATACACATGTACCAGTTGTATTGGAGGTTAACCCTTGGCCTGAGAAAGAGAAAGGTGATGATATGGTTAATGGACTCATGCGTGATGAATTAGAGTTCATGTACGTATTCAGTGACTGAAATTGTTCAGCGAATTACGAGCACTTGCCCGTGCTCTGGATGGTATCGAGGCTGTAGTTTTAAATAAAGCGGGAGAGAGCAATACCCGACCATCAAAATTAAAATGGTTGGATAAAAAAAAAACTGAGAATGCTGAGCAATATCAATTATCTGGTACCGAATCCCAAGTAACAACTATCTTTTGGATCAGGATGCAGAGTATATGGTAGTCATGATCACTGGCAATAAACACATAACCGACAAGTGTAGTAAAATAACCTCGACCACAATATACGTTGTTGTCGATGCGAAACACAAGCTGAACACTGTCGTGTTGGTGCAAACGATCACAGTGACTGGCTAAGCCGTGATAAGCCTTTGAACCGGTTATCTTCACCTACTATCCCACCATTCTATCACTGTATAGTTATGTCCATTGCCAGATCATACATGGTCCCACATTCAATCACAGCGGAAAAGGGCATAATCTCATCACTGGATGCCTGAGCGTCTTCTCAGTTGTTATTTTGACATCCACCCTGCGCACTAAATTGTCTGAGCTGCTATATTTTGACAACGGGTGCTATATTCCATGTGAATGGGGATGCGGGTTGTTTAATGATGACCAAGTCATCTACGACCAGGTTACGGTTGGGCCTTGCCATTTATTCCCGGCTTATATTATATACAGGTATTCTTTTTGCCATCGTTGCCAAAAGTGAAATTTAACTTGTTGAACCAAGATCCAACTTCGATGCAGGTTGTGTACAGATGGATGGTTTTGGGTGTACGGTTATGATATAGAACCAGGCGGACCCATATTCAAAGAATATTAAGCTGTGAGTGGTGCAAAGTCATTAGGGTCATTGGAGAGTGCTCCTAATGGTCTCGAAATTATTCTATTTTATGCATAGTCGTATTGAGTCCTTCGTACGTAAGGATTTGTTCTTGGGTTATACGACTTAAAAACCCTTTCGCAGATATAACCGCTGCTTCCCAGAGGCCCCCCACGTGCGGTGTAGCTTTAAGATTGAAATGTCAGGCTATTTGATTTTCAGAAACATAGCGGGTGGTCGTAAGGGACTTAAGAATTTGTTGCACTTCTCTTAAGTATCGATTATCCTCGACGTTAGTCTCTATACAAGTCTGTGCAACGCCCTCGTCTAGAAATAAATCGTTTATGTGCTGCAATAAACGTTGGTGTTGACAAGTCAGAGGAAAGCTCTATTCGCCATGCATACAAATATGCATCAATACGCCTTAGTGACTCGAAGAAGATGTAACAGAGCAGTGTTCCCACAAAATCGACGGCAACTTTCCCGAATGGTTTGATTTATTCAAGTCTAGGTAGAGTGGTAATCACATGAGTGGTTGAAAAGCTCGAGGTTCAGCTCTGAAACATGGTATATGCCGATGAAACCATTTGCGTATAATACTTCTTGCTGAAAGAAAACTTATTGCATACTAGTGCACCTGGATGTCTATTGATTATGTGCACGTGGTCAATCGATATGCTGGTCATCTGTGCTTCTTTCGGTAATAAAACTGGCAATTTTTTCTTCGAACGGTAAATCTGGAAGTTGTAGACGTCAACCCACCTTTAACGCGTTTTCTCCAACTAAAAGGAGCAAGTCTTCGCAACTTCGAGAAGGATGATCGATTGTGGGGCAGGTTGTTGAGGTCATCGACAAAATACACTCTTTGTGTCGATCACGCCAATGCACGTACAGCCTAATCCATCTCAGTATATGTGGACGGTGTCTGGCGGTCTGGAATCTCCTGTCCACGGAGGCGCTTAAGTACTCATAACCAATATCAAGTTAACCGTATCATTTTTGTTCAATTGTGGTATAGTGGGGTGCATTTGTATAAGCTTTCGGTCGTTACTATCACGATTACCTACATCTCAACTTTCTCTTCGAGTGTCTCATCCGTCGACAGTGATGACTCTTCGGATGGCCAATATTCTTCGGATATTTTGAAAAAAGAGAGGGAGAGAGCCTAACCTAAAAGAGAGAGTCCTCTCAATGCACAGTCTGTCAGTTTTTCTTTGGTTGGAACATGATTCTCAACGAATGTCTTCAGTTGAGCTGTTCGTGTTTTTATCCATGCCAGGGCAATTGTAGAATTAGATCAGGCTGTCACAACCTCGGTGGTGATTTTAGTAAGGTTTTGACGCACAGAGTGCGGTAATTGAGCTAATAACCATGCATCACAGAACTCCACCCTTGGTATCATGAGAGGTTTTGACGGAGCAACTTTCGATTTATCCATTAACAAGATACATTTTGATGTATCATTGGACGCCACAACACTCAGATACCATATTATAGCTGAATGGTGGCGTCTGAGCCATCACAAATTACGAGTATCCAATATTTAACATTGTTCCTGGTCACCCAACTTGGAATTTGAATTGATAACATAGTTGGTAACTCATAGTGATAACTGATAACGTGTCCAAGCATCTGTCGTTTTTTGAGGGATTTTTGCATCTCAACCAATTTCTATAGACTAAATGTATTACATTAATCTTTTCAGATCAGTTGCAATCACTGAAAATAATCTAAGATTGTTGTAGATATGCGCAATTTCCAAAGAATAGTTAGTTTGCTTTAAATTACTGAGTTTGGGTGGACATTGTAGCTGAGCTTGTCTGTATTGGAATCTAGTCACGTCCTAAGACACTGGTAGTTACTCAAGCAGTTGCATCAAAGGTTACATTATCCATTTGTCGATGCGTTGGCGGGTACAGCTTCCAAGAGAGCATGGGAATTACTACTCCATTTGAAAAACTTTCAAACTGCAACTTTCCCATTACTAAATTTAAATTGCGTTGCAGCGACAGACCGTTTTCTTCACTGTCAGCCCATTTAATAATATATATTTTTGCAAAAACAACAAGTGACACATTGTATAAGTACTTAAAATAATTATTTGCAGCACCCCCTAAAAGCAAAGCTTGTGCTGGGGGAGCGGTTCTTATATTATATTACTTAAAATAAAAACATAAATAATAAATTAGTGATAGTTGGCATTAAGAAGTAGCAGAGTATAGATATACAATATTTTAAACAGAGTAAAAGATAAGAGTATTTAGAACAAAAATAATTATAACAACATATTAATTATATAATAGACAGATCAAGATTTTTAACATACTTTTTGAATGATTTCAAATTATCAAAATGGCTAATGTTAATATTTAAGGTTTGACATAGTTTTAGACCGTTATATAAAACACTCATTTGACCAAAAACTTTACTATTATTAGGTAGGCATATATTAATATTATGTTTATATCTTGTATGATGATCATGATCGAAAGGGATAATTAAATTTTTATTTTTATAAAGTACAATTAGTGTATTATATTTAATAATATACCTAAAATCCTTGACTTTTAGTTCTTTATAAATTAATGTAGTACTTGTTTGAGATGATACATTTAGAAGATATTTAATAATGCAGTTTATCGTTGTTAATAATCTAGATAGATGATTGTTGTAAGTTCCTCCCCATATTGATATACCATAAGTAAAAACTGATTGCACCAAGGATAAATAAATAATTCTTTTATATGAGTTATTAAAAATATATTTGACTTCTTTAAATATGAAAAAGAACTTACGTAAAATATTGTTTAAGTAATTGATATGACTATCCCATTTAAATCTATAATCTAGAATAAGGCCAAGGTATTTTAGCTCCTTAACATTTTCAAGAATTACACATTTCAAACTACATGTATTGCTAAAAGCTGAGACACATTTTAGTGAATGGACTATTAATTTGTTAGTATTCAAAGTATTATACTTTTGTGGATTAAACAAAATGTATTTGGATTTCAACAAATTAAGTTTTAATTTATTTTTGCAAAACCAGGTATAAATATTATTTAGGATTCTATTTGCTTCATAATACAAACTATCTGTTGCTCGTTCAGATAATAAAATAGCAGTATCATCAGCATAGCTTATAATTTCAGTATTTAAATTAGTATTGGTTTTAAGAAGATCATTTATAAAAATTATAAATAATAAGGGACCTAGGGGCTAGGACTGTACCTTGTGGTACACCACAAGATACTTCTAGAATATCACTATGTGTATCATTTAGTTTAACTCTTTGAGTTCTGTCTCCTAAGAAGGATTTAATTAAATTATATGGTAAACCACGAATACCTGCGTTTTCTAATTTGAACATCAGTAGTTTATGATTCACACTATCAAAAGCTTTATGTACATCTAAAAAAATTCCCATTACTTTATTATTATGATCAATATTATTCCTTACAAAGTTGTCTACCTTAAAAAGAGCATCTATAGTAGATAATTCAGGCCTGAAGCCAAATTGACATTTGGAAAAGAAACTTTTTTTATTTAAAAAATCAAATAATCTGTTTTTTATACATTTTTCAAACATTTTTGATAATGTTAGAGATATGGATATTGGTCTATAATTGCCACATTCTAGTTTGTTACCTGCCTTAAATAAGGGAATTACAATACATTTTTTGAAATTTGATGGATATTTACCTGTTGAAAGAGATTTGTTGAAAATAATCGACAATGGTAATGAAATGTTTTTAGATATTTTTTTAAGTATATAATTAGACAAATTATTTTCATAAAAAGAATTATAGTCTTTTATTTTATTTAAGTGTAACATTATTTCATCACTATTTATTGGATTAAAAAATATGGTATCATTTATAATTTCATTGTCATCAGACACATGATTTATATGTTCAATTTCTAAATTATTTCCAACATTAATAAAATATTCATTTAATGTATTACAAATTTCTATTTTTGATTCAGTATTACAACCGTTTTTCATTGTTATTTTATTAATATCACATGTTTTATTATTAATTGATTTTCCTATAACCTCATTAATAATATTCCATACCTGTTTACCATCAGACTGAGCTCTTAATAATTTACCTTGATAGAATAATTGTTTAGCTTTTCTTATTAATACATTTAATATATTTCTATATTTATTATAGAATTGTTTAAAGTGTGTATCAAAAGGCCTCAATTTCAGTTTAGAAAACAATTTTTCCCTATTTCTTATAGAAGTTATTATACCTGTTGTAATCCATTCTTTTAATTTAGACATTTTTTTAGATTTCAATTTAATTACAGAAATAGTTGAATGATGAATAAATTCATTTAATTTAGAATTAAAAACCTCGAGCATAGAATCAACATCATCAAAAGACAAAGTGGAACACCAATTTTCTAAATTAATTAATTTATTTAAAAGGCCAATATTTATTTTTTTTATATATTTTACATTTTGACTATTACTTTGGACTTTAAACAATTCATCAGATAACATCAGTGTTGTAGCATAATGATCAGTTATATCACATCGTAATATGTTTGAACTAATTTTATTTGAATCTACATTTTTAACAAATATATGATCAATGCAAGTATTTGAGGATTCAGTGACTCTGGTAGAATTATTTATACATGATATATATTCATGTTTAGCCAATACATTTAAATAATCATTGCTTACATTGGAAATTTTCATAATATCAATATTAATATCGCCACATAAAATATTTAGGTAGTTATTTTTATTTTGAGATAAGAAAAAGTCAAGATTATTGATAAAATTTTCAAGATTATCATTTGGCGATCTATATATACAGATTAAAGAAAACAATAATACATTAGATTTGATTTTAAGATGAATTGAATTACAATTTAATATAACATTTTTTTCAATTTGAAGAATGTTTAGGGAATCTTTAATTAATATTGTGACCCCATCACTTTTATTTAACGTTCCCAGCGAGTTTATAGATTTATAACCATTTAAAGAAAATTCAACATCATTCAAAAGCCATGTTTCACATAATACAATAATACTAAAATAATTTTTATAGAACTTAGCAACATAGCTAGTTCATTGAAATGATTATTTATACTTCTTATATTTAATTGGAAAATTGATAGATTATCATTTGATAGGGGGATATCTGCTATAGAATCTACATAATTTGAATTAATATTATTTATATTTAAAAGCTTATCAATGTTTAATATATTATCATTCATTGGAAATAGAAATTATTATTCTTATTCTTAATTATATTGAATGTAAAATTACTAACTATAAGTTTTCGATGTCTTGAGATGATTTAATTTTCATTATTTTGGAAACCTCGTTTTTCCTTACTAGAATATCAGCATTAGACAGCCATACAAATTTGAAATTTTTTTCTTTCGCAGCGCGTCTAGTTTGTGAAAACAGTGTTCTTTTTGATTTTGTAAGACGTTCATTAATATATATTTTTTCCTTCGGCCAATTATTTTTTATAATATCCGCTGTCAATTTCATAGATCTAACTTTGTGAATTAGATCTTTGCGCATGTCCAGTGATGATAATTTCGCCGTTATAATATTTTGCTTGGATACCAAAGAATTTATTCTATAGGCTTCAATTACTTTACATTCAGTATTAGTAATTTTACAAATTTCTTCCACAATATCAATACAATTTTCATTAGTTGTCTTGGGTATACCTATTATGTCCACAGATATACCTAAATTATGTTGTTCAATTTCATCAATTTTATGTTTCAGTATACAAACTTCATCTGAGAGCCGTTTATTCTCAGCAATTATTTTTTCATTTACAAGTTTGATATTTTTTAGTTCACTCACAATAGTATCAATTTTTTTATTAAAATTGTCAAATTGCGAGCTCATAAAAGAAACTGAACTCATGAGATCCTCAATATTTTTTTCCATAGGATTAACCGAGTTTACCTTGCTTTCCGTTTTTTGGTTTTTAGGAGATTTTTGAGATTTTTGAATATCAGTTTGGCACTCAGTGCAATTAAATCTTGCTTTCGTATTATTTGACATTTTTTTAAAATTAATTTCAGAGTATCCCGCACAATAGTAGTGCAAAAACTTTTTGCAAGTAGAGCACTCTAATATATCATCCTTACGTGTAGAAGTGTCAAAACATTTTACACACGTAAAAGACATTGTGATCGAAGATAAAAATTAATTGAAAACGAGCGAAAAGTACCGTAGATTATTAACGATATAAAATGAAATACAGATAACGGAGACCAGAAAACGAAACGACTTACTCCAACGAACTCTAGATAAGAACTGACCATTTGGCAACATCTTTAACGTACATATCTTGTAAGCACAACTTGCTTTAATTCAGGGCACTGTTCCGCTTCATCCTTAATTGATGAAAGGTCCTGATCTCAAAAATGAGCCACTGTTGTTATTTCAAACTCGATTACTGGTTCCGATAGCAAAACTCGGTAGAACATTGTTTGGTATTGACGGTGTTCTGGTGTTACATTAATGTGCCAAAACTCTGTTTGACGTCTGCTGTAAAGACAATAATATATGCAGACGGTTATTTTACCACAACTATTCCTGGTAAATCTTACTGTAATTTTAGTCCCGGGTATGGATTGTCATTCAGTGACAACCCTAAAGACGTCATGGCTGAAGCATCTTATACGTCTAGTAGTTTTGTGGTGGTAATCTCTAACTATATCACGGCTTGACGTGGAGTACAGTAGAATAGTTCTATCTCATGCTTTTCCGGTGGTACTTTTGTCATGTGAATACTATCTAAGTGATCCTGCATTGCTGCGTTATGTTCATTACGAAAATCTTCCCACTTTCCTAATTTGGTTTCAAGTCGATGTAATCGCTTGAGAGCAATTTGTTTTGCCTCTCTTAACCTCGGTGGGACTGTCATAAATGGAAGATGTACAAATTACAATGTATCTGCCATCCGCTTGTCTTCGTCTAGTACTGGTCTAGACTGCTTCACATTTCAAGACGGCTTGTGTCATTTTCCCTACCATAGTTATTCTTCCATCTACCAAAATCTTTGCACAGAGTTATCTGTGGATTCTAAAGTGGTAGAAAGTGTTCTTTCTTCTATACCCGTGATATGTCTGATCAAGACCTATGAGACTATAGTTGAAAACGTTACTGGTTCATTCAAACTACTTTTTCGTCTATCTATATTAAGGAGATACAGAAACTTCAGAAACACATTAGCTCCGAACATCATATCCATCGGTAGTGACTCGTGATACTCAGGATCCTCTAAAGTGATGTCAGCTATATTTTCTTCCGAATTCGAGCTGACTATGTTAGCCCGGTTATACGTAGTAAGCACATCCGCGGTAAGATTTGGCGACGTTTGGCGGTTTGGTCTGACTAATACTTGTTTAGATCCTTTCATTAGTTAACTAATATAACTAATACTTTAATTTTTTAACTGTTGGCATCGCTGTACCCGCAAGTGTTCGAATAATTACGTTACTCCTGCTTCGAGATAAATCTAGACTTTTGAAGCAGTGTTCGGTTATGGTAGTTTCATATTCACGATTATCACTGTCGAGCAGTGCACGGACCGATCGGAACTGTCCATTGGTGTCTCTACTGCGACCGATGCAGTTGAAAGTAGCACTTATACGGTAAGCTCGAGCTTCAGCTGATACGTGAACACTAACTATTGGTTCTACCGTAGGACCATCGTCGTTTTATGGGTCATTTCTGGATCAAAGGTGCAGCTACGTATAATGCCGTCTGCTACACTCAATGCACACTTAGATGGTTTTACTTGTGACGTCATATGTTCACTAAAACACATAAAACACCTCCTAAGATTCTTGATCGTCTTGATGCATTTGTTTTGGTGTCATCTCTTAAAACAGTGATCAGCAAGTGTCTAGCTGGGTCCCACATACTTGACATGTAAATTTCTTCATCTCTCGTCGATCGGATTGTGTACTCGCTCTTTTGGACGGTGTTCCACTGAAAATGGTGTATTCACTTTTCTTTTCAATGAATAATCTGAAGTTATGTCTAAAGTGGATGCTTCTTTTTCATATATTGCAAAATCTTCCCCAACACCTTGAATAAAATCAATTAATGAATTATTAAGAGAAACTATAGCTGATATGTTAATTTTAGGTGATTGTAAGTCCTTGATTTATTGTACAAATAACTAGTTCCATATTACGGGCAAAACACAAGTTCCTTTTTTTAAGCTTTGAATGAAGTTGTCTATCTTCATTTTGAATTGTTGGGTTTTAATTTAAATCTTGGGGGACGAGGTGACCGAGTGGTCTGACACGTCCGCTGTGACGCAGCCGGTCGCGGTTCGATCCTCGGACACCGGGCGGCATTTTTCTCCGGACAAGTCTCGGTGACCGGAGAACAAGTGCCGCCATCCCCCAATCGGGCATGGCATAAACCTACGGGTGCCCAATAGAAATTCTGCCAAACACAAACACACACGTGTATGATACGAGAAAAAGAAATTTAGATATTCATTGATATCTTAAAATGCTCCCAGTGCCTCATTTTTTCTTTATTCTTCATTTTTCAAATGATTCTAACCATAGAAGTTAAAAAGTACCTGGCATGTAATATGTATATGTAGGAATTTGGTTATTATATATTACCTATTAACCTTTTATAAATGAATTTTAATCAATTTTACATTTATCATCACTAATAATATTTTCATGTATGATGTAACCCACTTGACTGATAAAAATAGTGTCATTTTGTGCACAAGTGGGTACTACTGTAAGTTGAATTTTTAACAATTGAACCTATAAAAAGAAAAACATTTCAGTAACAGTTCAAATGATTACAACTATTTACAGGAATAAATACCAATTATTTACTATAATAAGAGGTACAGCATAAGTTTCGTAGACTATTCAAACAATTTTCTACTGTTTCACTTATTGATGTTTCTGTCACTTTTGTTTTTTTCGTTAAAATAATAATTGTTCAGAGAACCTTTCAATTTTTTAGTTTATTTTATTTTATTATCATTAATATGAAGATTTTCCGCAACACCCATCCTTTTTCTGTTTAATCCATACTTATTTTATACGTGATAAAAGCTTGAAACGGCCCTCATAAAATCACATTAACAGTTCTCTATACATCAAGAATAATGAATGCAAATACTGAAAGTAACAGAATAACAGGCAGTATCGCATAAATATTCTTGTCTCCGAATAACGATGACCAATTTAAGCCTGAGACTAAAACTGAAACTTTAATACTGACATGAGTCTGACAAGTAACAAGTATATCATGCACGTACGATTGTCAGTCACTTTTTATTTGTATTTTGAGTGGATGGCCTGATGGCATCATTAGTATGGTAACATCAAATATCAACGAATAACATCATGTTCTTGTTAATGGTAGATACTAGATATGATAACATATCATGGTAATACCTATCATGGTTATAAGAACCTAATAATCATATTTTAATAATACTATAAACTTGTCCCCCACCACCCCCTCATAATTTTTTTATGCTTTCGCCCCGGATGTGGAGCACTGATGTATTTAGAGAGCACATGCAGATATAAAAAGTAACCGACTCACTTACCAATGTTTTGATTCCGAGAGGTGCGATGAATAATGTATTAATTTTATAATGTTCGTTTTTTTTTTTGTTTATAATTTAAATTTTTTATTTTTTGGATCTGTGCGTACGATAAGTAGTCGAAATAATGCTTTGATTTTCAACTTCAGTATCTTTTTGGGTGGGAAAGTGAATTTAGTTGAAGCATTTGGGAGTTCAAAATTTAAAACTCCCAGTAGTTTTCAAAAGTGCCTGGAAAAACAAAATAACAACTAAGAAAGCAAAAATGGTTTTTAGTGTAACTCTTAAAATAATCTCCGTATATACATGAAATGTTCTCTAAATATTTATATTAGCATTTTCTATACACCATCAAATTTTCAAAATATTTTGATTTATGTTGAACTGTAAATAGGTATATGAAATTTTCGATTATTATTTGTTTTTTTAAACAAAAGTCGATAAAAAAATTTCACTCGATTAAAAAACTTGTAAATGTAATACAAGGTTCCTTGTCAGTTTTTGTTAATGGAAATTTAAAAAAAAGTTGAGCGTAAATCCACAATAATTTTTTATGAGTGTTTAAACTTGGAATGTCGACAAAATTTTTAAAAATCTATTTAGTTAGAAATTCATAAAAATGTTTTTATTTATATCTAAGATTTCAAAATTTAATACAAGATTTCTTATAACTTTGTCTACCTTAATCAAAAAAAAAATTTCTATGGAAAGTCGAATTAAATTTGTATGAGAGTTTGAAGTTGAAATTTTTACATCATTGGATATTCACTTGATTTCTTTTGTAGCAATTTTCTTATTTTGTTGTAATTCAAAATCAAATTACTGTAGACATTTGACATTTAACCAAATGCTTAAGTCATCAGTTTCATAACTTGATAAAATTTTGACTCGTTTTAAGCTATTGACGGACATTTTCAATTTTCATTTTTTTTTCTATGAATATTAATTACATTTTTTTTGTTATGTCAAAAAACATTAAAATTTAATGCAAGACTCTTGATAACTTGTTACAACAGCATCTGAAAAATATTTAAAAAACATTAGCACGATCTGTTTTTATAAGCATTTAAAGTTCGGATGCTGACAATTTTTATCAAATTAAAAATTTTAAATGATTTTGAAGTTAAAAATGTGTTCAATTTTCAATTTTTTAGCAAAGGATTGAAAATTGTAAACAAGGTTTCATTCGAGCAGATTTTTCCATAACTAAGAAATCAAAGAATTATATGAATACTGTTATTTTTTACAGACATTTTAAGTTCAAATTTGGACCATACCGTTTCCGCTCAGAATCGTTTTTCGTATACAATGATATCATTGAATTCAAATTTAATACTATCGATTACAGAGACCTATTAGACGCCTAATGTATAGCAGAGCGACATCCACTTACCTTATTTTTTTTTTATAATTAATGTCGAAAAATATGTTTGCATTGTCAAAAAAGTTTAAAATGTAATATTATAAAGTTCATCGTAACAGTTGCTGTTACAGGGAAATTAAAAAAAAAAATGAAAGGAAATCCACAATAATTTTTATGATCGTCTTAAGACTAAATTTGGAAATTATTTCGAGTTCAAAATTCATAGACAATTTTTCTATTTATATCTAAGATTTTAAAAATGAATATAAGATTTCTAATAAGTTTTCCTACCTTAAACAAAAAAAGTTTGTTGGAAAGTCTAATTAATTTTTTACTAGTGGCGAAGTTTAAATTTTGTTGACATTGGATATTCAAATTTAAATGTACATCATAATATGTTTATCTTATCGGTTTTTATACTTCATATCTTTTTTTTGTTGAAGGTATCAAAAAATAAGGGGAATCTTGCATAAAAATTTAAAATCTTAGAAGTATATGCAGACATTTTTTTATGAATTTCAAACTTGAAATAATTTTTCAAATTTTTGTTGAATGATTTTGTTGAATTTTGTCAAATTTTTAACTTCAGACGCTCTTAAAAAGTTATTGTTTATTAATGCTCAATTTTTTTTTAATTTCCACTAACAACAACTTGTGAGGCACGTTGTACTAGATTACAACGTTTCTTCGTAGAGTGAACAATTTTTGATCGACAATAATTTCATTTTATGGTGCAAAAAATTGCTAATATTTAATGAAAATTTCATGTACCTACCTACAATATTTTTTTTTATAGTTACACAGTTACAGTAAGAATCTCAGTATTTCCTTATCTTTTGTTTGTTTTTCCTAACGCTTTTTAAAACGTTTAGGAATATTTTACTTTTGACCCCCCCCCCAAGTACCAACTAGATTCACTTTCCTACCAGAAGAGATGCTGTTGAAGAAAATTGAAGTATTATTACTAAGGCTCGTATTTCAATGCATTTGTATCATTTTTTTGGGATATCTTACGAGATGCTTTCCAAGCTACAAATATGTTTTAAGTACTTCGCGATCTAACCACAATAATTTTTTGATGGTTTTAATGCATTTTTAATTTTTAGGACATTTTTGACCTATTTGTCGTATTATATTGACCTCATTGAAATATAAGTACTACATGGTAGTATAATACTACGTAATATAAATTATTTTCATTTTGAACTATTTTAACTAATTTAACATCAAGTTATTTTGTAAAATATGTGAGGTGAATGTTGCCGCTGACAAAAACTTGACAATTACTCAACATGCAAATGTAATTTAATTTTTAATTTTTTTTTGTAAATTGTAATGAAATATAATTTTATTTGTTCCTTATTTTTTAATGATCATTTAATTTGAATTTATTTAATAAATAATGCATTTTTTGATATTTTTAGGGCATTTAAATCCGAGCCCTAATTATTACTGTCCCTAAAGGCGATGACAGGCACAAGAAAAAACATATCATTGTACCTACCTAAGATCAATATATTCATCGTTCTGTTCAGAATACGAAATAGAACATCATTAGTCATTACACACAATCAATAAGTACACTGTTTGCTCCGCTTAGAATTTAATATAAATATTAAATGTCAAATGATAACAAATGTTTTAATACAGAGTGAAATGGACCATGACTAAATTTACTTTAAAAATTGACTAAAAGTGACCTTATTTAGTCACGGTAAGGTGTTAAATATTTATTATATTCAACTATTCAAGGTGGATCGATGTAGATAGATATTAGTGCACAGAGCACAGTAAAATGTAATCGATCACAACAATCCAAGTCCCGACCGCGTATTTCTGTACGGCGCTCGGCCTCCCGCTTGAGAACTTGAGACACGACTAGATTTTTAGGCATTGTTAATATGTGGTACACTGGGACGCACCCCGGTCTTAGGGTACTGTCGCCAGCGCGTGTATGTCGTATTTGCGTAGGCGCGTACGACGTGCTTTGGTGCTTGTGTAATTTGTGTGTCGTGGCCTGTCGTGGGCACGACGTGTGTCTACCGACCTACGGTAATGGTTCGGCAGACGCGGTAAGGGGTTTCCTCTGTCCACCCGTCGCGCATCGGTCGTTCGTTTTGTACCGTGTCGTTGTCGTCGTCGTCGAATGTCGATAAGGCGGAGCGTGAATGCGTGATGCGGCGGCAAGTGATAGCGCACTACGGGAGGCGGTGGTGCTGATGTTGCCGGTCGCTTGCTCGCGTCATCCAAACTGATCTTGCATTATTCATTAGACGGCGCGCGCTGTAATTTTTGGCGTTCTCGCTGTTTTTCGGTGTTAGCGCGCTCCTCTACCTGTGCCATTACCAGAAGCCGCGCGCTGTACATTTTAACAGTGTCGGTTGCCGGCCCATGTTAACCGGTGTTATCTGTCAAGTAGCCAAAGCGTCCAACGTCGACAACAAACGTCCATTTTCCTCATCTCCTCTCGCCAACCGTTCCTTCGTCGAATCTTGTCCCCTGTTTCGCCGTTGCAGTGCTCTATAGCTCTGGGCAAGTCGACATGAACCCGTTTGCCGAGCTGTTCCACCGGATCGCCCTACTCGTCCTAACTCCCAAATGCTACCAAGTGTTTTTCTACGATTTGGATTTCTTTAACGGTAAGTGTATTACAATTATTGTCGTTCATATAGCTAGCGTCTCTACTGTGATTTCTTTTGACGTTTGCAAACATACTCAAAATATAAATTCTGATTAAACGCAAAGTTCTGTTTTGACTATGTTATTATATAGCGGTCAAAAGATTTATCCGATAACTCAATGACCGTAATCAGTTTCTCACTCAGTGATTGGTTTATTTTTTGCATAGTCACCATGTAATTATACATGGATAATACATTTACACTTCTTTAACCTTTAAGTCTTTTTGAATGATATGTATTTACTAATCAACATCACATAAGAAAATTAAATGAATGCTGATTATAATAATTTCTTTTAGAATCTTTAGGAAATTTAAGTTTGATAATTTCATATTAAATGTAACCATATTAGAAAGTAGAAAGAAACTGATAAAATAACTGGAATAGCATTCAATTGTATTGATAAATTATTATTATTTACTATGGGTATCTACTACTTTGATACCTAAGTAGTTAAAATTTATATTTTATATCATAATAAAAAAAGTTATGTACCCAACTGGACATTTTAGTAATCAACTAATGAGCAAAATACATGGCTATAAAATAAATAAATAATTTTAGAATGAATATCTAGGGACTAAGTTTAGTTATAATCGATTAATAGAATAATATTTAGACTCAAATTCAAATTATGAACTTTAGTTACCTTTATTATATTTGTTTTATTGGTAAATTATGAATTTATGATCATTAGTTTGTGGTGTAGACACCTATACACTTAACAACTATAATGTAATCTATTGAATAATTATAGAAATCTCTTTTACCTATATCAATACTGTTACATTGTAACTTAACAATTGTGTGGATTTGTAATAGTTTAAATACTTATTAACAGTATAATTATAAAATTGTATTATTTCACTTCTACACAATGCATTAATACCTTTTTTTTTTCCAGGTACTTGTATAAGATCTGCTCTCAGTAAAGGTCTTGGATTTGGAATAGTTGGTGGATCTCTTTTAGGTGATAATTTATATTTATAAAGTCTAATTTATGTCTTATTGTGTAACTGTATGTTATGAATTAGTATTACTTAAAATCGTATATAAGGTTATACGTTAAGCATAAAAATAACATATTTCATATGATTTATGAGTTTTAATTTTATACATAACCTACATACCTATAGTAAGCAAACATATAACTAAATTGTCATTAAGAGGATGTAGCACTTGTATTTGTTTTCCCTGACTTACAATTGTGTAACTGAGAAAATTTACTCTCGCCGTATCATGTATAGCTTCATTAGCTTAAAAATTAGAGTGAATCAACCTATTATGAAACTTGATGTAAGAACATAATCTTTGTTTTTATGTTGGTTCTTTATGATAGTTCAATTTTTTAGCAAATATTGTTTATATAATATAGAGAAAATTAAAAATGCTCATAACTTTCTTAACATGTTGACTGGCGGTCGCCGTCATCCGTATAAAAATAATTAGGTATTGATAATTTTTAGACCGCCAGCTGCCGTACCATATCATTCGTAGGAGGCCATATGGCCGCGTGTTACCGTAAATTAATTTGGATTTATATTATTAACTTTTACGTGGCGCTACAATAATGATCTAGAAAATTCGCCGTGGCGTGGCGGGAATAATTGCAATTTTTTGATGTATAACATAATTTTATCATATTTTTTTGTATTTTTAATTTTTTTCAAATTCAATAGTATACATACAAATTTACAATGACACTGAAAAATGAACTTGGCGTACAAATAATAAATATTCTTGAGGCCGCATGGCAGTCAACGTGTTGATTGAACTATCATTAAAAACCAACCTAAAAATCCAGATAATGTTCTTACCATCAAGTTTCATAATAGGTTGATTCATTCTACATTTTAAACTAACATAGCTGAGCTTAAATGAACTATGTTATGCACTAGTTAAAGGCCGAGACGACAAATACCAGTGTTATGTCTTCTTAAAGCTTTGCATTAAATTGTTAATAAATATTATTTATTTTTCAGTCAAACTTCCACAAGTTATCAAAGTATGGCAAAGCAAAAGTGCTGTTGGAATTAGTTTGGTAAATGTTTGCATGGATCTATTTGCTGTCACATCAAATGTTGTATACAGCTATTCTAGTCAATTTCCATTTAGGTGATAAATAAATTTATTATTTTGACAGTTCAAATTTGTTTGTTGTGTATGTTTATGTATTGAGTTAATAATTTGTTTATTTTACAGCTCATGGGGTGATTCATTGTTCATACTATTCCAAACATTACTAATTGTAATATTAGTTTTCTACTATAACATATCTAAGAGGGCGGCTAGTGCTTTCGCATTTATTTATTGTTCATTATTGTTCCTTCTCGTATCTGATATTGTACCAAATTCTTTCCTCTGGAACGCACAGTTTATCAGTATACCATTAATGTTTTATGGAAAGGTAAATTTATGAAAACACTCAGATACAATTAATATTATAATAAAATATTTGTTTTCTTTTAGATGACTCAAGGCTATGTGAATTTTCAAAACAAAAGCACAGGACAATTGTCAATGGCTACATCCATTCTTTTATTTTTAGGATCATCTGTACGAGTATTCACATCCGTACAAGAAACTGGAGATAACCTTTTAATATGGAGTTTTGCTCTTGCATCTATTGCTAACTTTATAATTGTTACTCAATTTTATTGTTATAAATCAGGGTCACCTGTTAAGACTAAAAAAAAAACAAAAAAGAGTAAAAGAGCATAAATAACATAACCCGCTTGCCATGTATAATTAAGAATCGCATATTTTCAAAATTAAAATAGTCAGTAGAAATATTAAAACCCGGTTACTAACTCATCTTTAAAGTCATTTTTTGAATCAATAACGTAAGTGATATATTTATGCATAAATTCTTTCTAAAAATATTTAGATATTAAGACAAAATCCTCTTTATGTTTCGGGAAACTCTGTTAAGATTTAATTTTAGATTGAAAATTAATGTTCATTCTTTTTTGTATTTAGTACGGAAGTATATTTTTTAAAATTGTAATTCGTTTCTTATAACCACTTCTCAAGGTTAATTCAATCATTTATTCAAATTAAATTTGATTACCTAGTGTCAGTGTAATTTAATTTTAATGTAAAGAGTAAAAAACGGTTTATTAATGTAATTTCCTAAGATGAGTATTAAATATCAAGGGAAGGGTTTCTTTATGTTGTATGTTCTAAGTGAAGAATTAATCATATTTAATATTTTAACCTCCACTATAATTATATTTATGGTACCATTTTAAAAAAGTTTTCTGAAAAAATCGATTAAAATATGAAACATGATATTATTACATAATTTTTTTGATTAGAACTTAAAACATTTTAAATTTAATTTGGTTAAAATAATATTATTGAACACTAGTACCAAGTGTGCAATAGATTTTCCATTAATTATACAAATAAAAGAATCATTGAATATGTTTTGTATTTATTGAAAATAAATGTTATAAATATATAAAAATTCCAATCTTTTAATAAATAATTTTTCAATACTAGTTATAGTTACTAAATAAAAATTTTGCTAAGCCATATCAATAGAATTATTGTTGAAAAACCAAAGCAAATTTAAACATTATTTTATTACCCAAAGACTGGTAAACATAGGATAATCTTTGATTTTGATTTCTATGTAGTGTGATTTATGTAAAATATAGTTTTAAAAATATTATTAATTAATATTTATAAAATATAAATTAGACACAAATTAGTCATTATTATTATTCAATACATTAGGTATTGTTTATAATAATAATAATAAAACAAAATTTCCCAACCACATATGTATTTCGAATTATTGTATTGTGTATTTATAATCAATCTAAAACAATGTACATTTATAAATTATATAAATTATAGAATACTTCTTTTCTAATTTAGTATGTGTTTCATGTATTAACATCAGATTCTTTCATAGTTTTAATGTTTTGTCTCATAAACGAGACATTATTATGGTATAGACATTATCATTTTTGGTATTTTGAAATACATGTTATCACACAACACAAAATAACATGCATGCCTTATTTTATAAATGTTTATTAAAACAGTGTTATATATTAAAATACCTAAAAATGTGTATTATAGTATGCTCATTTCAGTCTATAACATAATTATCTAATATAGGATTCCAACTAGGTAATTCAATTCTTTGTTGAGGAAATCATTAATTAAGTATGGTTTTGAATATTTATTTATAATTTAGTTAAAATTATAACAGAATGTTGATCAATTTGCAAATTGTATAACATACTTCAGTATTAATATAACGTTCTACTATTTTTTATCATTTTATTGTGTATCTTAAAATTTTAAAGAATACCCACGAACAGTTACCATTCTTTTTGTATCCCATTTTTAAATCATAATAATAATAATCATAGAATAATAATATGAATATTTCTCATATTTTTGGAAACTAGGATTTTTATGTTACAAATAATAAATATTCGTTAATAATTATCATTATATATATATTATTCTATTATACATTAAAATGAACACTAAACGGTTAAAATATACTAAATATTTTAAAGTATATTTTAATTAATTAAATGAGTATAGAGTTTCTAGATAATATCTATGGGGGTTAATATAAAGTATAAAGTAGGTTTATGAATAGGTCACAAACTCACAACATTATAATACAGATTAATAGCTTAATTATTAATCTAAAATATTTCAAATAATTATAGTTAAAAACATTAATAAAATTAATTTAGTAGTACATAATAAGTCATTACTTTTCTTAACTGGTTTAGTTTTTTAATTTCATCTTTTTTTTTATTAACTGAATATTTAATTTGTACAATAATTCTTTATTTGATATAAGTTTAAATTACAAGTTTGAATTTTTTTCCTACTAACTTTCTTGAGAATATTTTATATGTTATTTTAGCAACCACATTTGAACCTTTGGGAATTGGCATTACGTTAATTTATTGAATAACCGTTCTGCTTGGAAAATTATTTTATATGATAAGTAATTAATCCATGACAGCATTATGTATTTCTGACCTGATACATTTTTTAAATTTTTGAAATGGACTTACTTCAAATGATTCCTTGGTTATTAATGGTACTAATGTTTTTTTATTTATTTCTGCTTCATTTAAATAAAAACCGGTGTCTTATAACCAGTTACGTGTAAGTTTCAGTAAGTGATGTGAATCAAGAATATATACTATTCTTTGTCTGTTAGGAATGAAGAAGGTAGGGTTGTCATGAGTTATTCCTTATTGATTCACCACCCAATTCAAGGTTTGAATCACCACAATTAGTAACAAAACATATAACTTTATGACCAATATTCTCCAGTTAATTAATAATATCATTTAAAATGGTTTTAGTCATTTTTACATCAAAATCAACACAAATTGGTTGCTTCCATTTTGATGCAATGCCTTGAGTCAGACTACCTGTATCTGGCTTATCTGGATCCACTATTTCATCATGAATTACATCATATTCAATTGTTCTACAGATTTTTACCTCATCAAACATGAGCTCGGTAAGTTTTTTGTGGTCTTCAATGATATTACTGTTCAATTTCATCATTTTCAGTACATCATTTTTAAGACCATTACTTATATTTATTGTTTTAGTCCATCTCTGAAAAAATGAGTCCAGACAAATTTTAATGATTAAATAATGAATAAACTGAAATTTAAAAAATGATTTTTACCAAGGAGATGATTACGCAGCTCATCGTTCACATACATATACTCTCTTACTATAGAATATTAGTGCAAAGGCTTTGGCGACATTTTCAAATATGCCATTTTTGAGAAGACCCTAATATAGATGTCCGTAATCAGTAGTATATGATATGTCTTGGAGTAAGATTGTATCTTAATTGCTAGAAATAGATGGTGTTGCTGGTGGTAATAAATATAACGGTAATGTAGAAACACTGGAAATATATCTCTCAGAACATTACAAATCTTAAAAAAATTAAATTATAATTTTAAGAATAATAATTAAATTTTTAATACAATATAATTTACTAGGCACTTGTGACATATTATGTGAAGCCAATATATGTAATATGTATTAAGTAGTATTTTCATATTTTTCTTCAAGTTGTTCTATATTTTGGTGTACATTATAAAAATAAAAATAATATATTTAATATTTTTTGACAAATTTAGAAGAAAAAAAAATTTTCAACAAATAATGTTCCATTTTAAAAATTTAAGTTTGTAAACAGTGAATAGTTTTGGTAAACATTATTTGACTATTTGATAAGGTAAGAAAACAATTAGATTGATTATTGACGTATTTTTCAAATGCATAATATTATACATAATTTATTTAAATATTAATTTTTTATGACAGTTTTTTGTTCATATTTTAACTTTTAATTCAAACTCTGGCATGAGTACATTATTCAATAATATTTTGATTTTTTCTAAAAAATTATAACCATTTTTCAATAATTATTTACCTTTTTGGCCGTTTTTTCATCTATACAACTCTTAGAATTAATTTATGATTTCGAGGTCTGTGGACTGTGAGTTTGTTGGTAAACTTACATTTGGAACAGTGTTCTCCCTTAAGATTTGAAAACGAGGATTATATCTTAAGATGTTTTCATTGTTCATTTGTTAGGTAATTATAATTTGTAAACAAATCTAGGTATATTAAGCTAAGAAAAAATAATTACCAGAAAAGTTCATTAGATCATTGTCAAAAATGTCTGACCTAAAATGCATAGAACAAATATAATATGATGATTGGGGATTCCATTTATCATCCCTCTTTCATTGCTGAGCTCAAATTTGTTGCAAATCTTCAGGAAACCCACAGATATATAAAATGTATAGATTCATTTTTCATTTTACTAAAGTTGATTTTATTTAATATTGGCATACATAATAAACCTCACAGGTTATAAAAAAATATTTGCTTGTGAAAATGATATGTTATAACTATCCTTGCTGTGTTGCATTGCTGGAATATTGTACCTATGCAATTTGCAATAGCAAAACACAGCCCACTGTGTAAACTCTTGAACTCTTGATTGTAAACTCTTTGATGACATTATATTGGTATTGAGTATATTAAATTGTATAGTATATTATATACTCAATGATATTAGGCATATTATATGTACAATGTATATTGTACTTTATACCTACTAATGAATAATGTACTATAGCTATAAATATGCTCTTTACTTAATAATTTATAATTTACTTACAAATTGAATAAAACTTAAAAAAAATCATAGAAAAATAAATAAAAATAATAACATTTTCAATATTCAGTATTGACCATGGTTGTTTTTATCCATAACAGTGGTATTGACAGACGTCGGGTTCCAATTATTACTTCAACTACTTACAGTCAATAAATATTAAGATTAGATTATTGGCCAGAGATTTTAAAAAACCTCAAATCTCTGGCATTAGCAGAGTCTACAACTGAGTCTAGAGTTAACTGATGAGAGATTAATCAAATATTTCGAAATTTCCGATAGATTATCTGATATTCTGATTATAAAGAATCTTTATTATCCATGTTATTCTACCACTTGTTCACGATTTAACATGTATAGATGAGCCTTAAGGCTCTCTAGATGATCCTAAGAAGCCCACAAAAGGCATTCTTCAATGCAACAATTGTCAACGCTTTTTTCACACAAAAAATAAATCGTCTTGTACGGTCGGGGGTTAAACTTTAGATTGCAAAACGTAGACTTCCAGTAGGCACGAATGCACTATTATAGGTATTCCATACATATTACAAAGGTACCTTCATAATATAAACAAGTTAAGTGTTGACCAATTTATAAATACATAGGTAACTTACAATTTAAAATGTTATAAGGTTTAAATATATGGTTATACGTTATTACGTTATAGGTAGGTATCTAGTTATTAACATATTATCATAAGTTAATCTTTATTATTATATATTTATATGTACCTATTAATTAAATTCTTCTCTTCTACACTATTAGATTGCCATTATGTGATATATAAATAATCAATAATCTTAAAAATTTAAAGTTGTTGCCTACCTAATAGTTATTTACATCGTTAATTTAGCTTTATTTATGACCTAGTTGAAGCTTGCAGCATTTGACTATATATAAATAATAATTATGATAACATTATAAACGTTCATGCTAATGTATTAGGGTTACTACATTTGGTATTGTATTGTATTGTATTTGTATTGTATTTCACCTTTTTATTATTTAATCATTTTTTTTGAAAACACATCTTAAAATATTCATTTTAATTAAACATTTCAAAATGCCAAAAAAAAAAATATATCGTTTGGTAGAAAATGTTCATAGTACTTAAGTCCTAAACATTACAAACTTTTATAATAATAATATACAGTCAACGTCAATGACAACCCGTAATCGTTATAGAGCATTTTTTTAAATCTTTTTTAATTTGTATAGCTTTTAGTACAAAATCATTATAGCTCGGCAATTAAATATAATAGGTATTATAGCACTATAGCTTATTAATATTTTTTTTTTTTTATATTGGATAAATTTTTCAATATTTTGATACAGATTTTCAGCCAAATTATAATAGAATATTTGTCAACATTCAACAACTGGTTTTTTGATTTCACTAAATGTTATGTTTATTGAACGTGTGGTGTTCGGTTAACATCTCAGCTTTTAGTATGTGGGTTACAACAATATTGCATAATGAAAAAATAGATATCGAGGCTTACGTTTTCTTATCATAACATTTTTACGTGGGTAGGTACTGGGTTACAACAATGTAGCATAATATAAATAAAAATCTCGAAGCTTATGCAGAATTTGTAACTATTTTTCATATTGCTATATTGGCTTACCAGTTACTACGTTAAAATAAACGTATTATATTAAAAATTATAATGATTTAATCGTAAGGTGGATTACGACAGTTGGTAAAACACAAGCGAATAATATGAAATGTAACATTTCGTTATAACTTGTAGGTATAACCACGATTTCGACAAAAGTGATGCTTAATCCATTAGGCCTTTTGACCATCGAACATTCTGATATTCGTATATATTATAAACATTTATACTGTGCCGAAAATTTAAATATTTGATATTTCTCAATTATAGGTACTTAGGTAGAATGGTATTCCTTGTATTATCATGTAAAATATTTTTTTACAAAGGTCAAAAACTAAAGAAATTTTCGGTCGTATATGAAATTAATACTACTTATTTGAATAATGTTAAAATTCACTTAATGTACAATATTAAATTAAAATCTTCAAGTAAAATAAATTAAAGTATTAAAAATTAAACATTTAAATTAAAATGTTTTGTTTTGGAATATGAAATTATAAATGTATGCTCTCATTCAAATAGTAAAAACTTTGAAAAATGCTAATAATAAACAAAATGGTGAAAGATATATTTTTTTTATCAGTGTCGTATTTTTTACAGTGGAAGTTCACATAATTTCCCCAACACAAATCCATGGGTTACGTTCATAATCATTTTTATAATACAGTAAAAAAAATTGAACAATGTTATGGGTCACTTTGGGAGGTCCATACCCCTTGAGCTTCGGTAAATACTGATTTAACTGCAGACCTATAGACACTAAAAAATATTTTCAGAAGTGAAAATGCTTTTCAAGATAATGAGTAACTATTTAATATTCACTATGACGTACTGTTGAAAAATCTTTCTTATTGGATATTATTCGCATATCATACATTTTATGGAAATACTCAAATACACATAACAAACGATCATGACTTAACCATAATTATTCATAGTGTCATTAAATATCTACCCTATTGTATTATCAAGAGTTCTTCTATACTTTAATTTTCAACCAATAGATGGCTGCACTTATTAGTAGTTAGTACCTATTATGCTTTCACAGCACATTACTAACACTCACTTATTATTATAAACAAATTTTAAAAGTTGGATCATTTGAATTTTATGATCAGAAAAAAATGTTATACGCTGTGAACTATTTGGATTACGGCTTTTGTGTGTGGAGGAGGAATTGGTGTTTGGTTGAAATACGTTTGTGGTGAGGATGAGTTGCTAAAATCCCGGGTGGTCACCCGTCCGAGTGCAAGCAACGACGGTCCGTACGTATGCTCTAAGCGTTGCCGCAGATTGAGCTTACGACCGTGGCTTCGCCAAGGCACGCATGAATATTGTAGTTATAATTTTTAACGATGTATTAAAATGTTGACTAAGTATAAAAAAAAACATTAAAATTATAAATTTATAAATGACTAACTAATTGAGATATCCATGCAGATTAACCTAATAATTAAGGCCCAGAACTTGATAATCTACAAATATATAAAAATGACATAAAAAAATCATAAAAAGAAAAATATAACAAAAGAAAATAAATATAAAAAAATATTAAATATAAATAAAAATCATAACCTAACCTAACCTTGTTTTGATACAAATCATAACTATACATTTATTAGGTAAAACTATATATTATATTCTTCAATTAATAATCAAAACGCTAATAAAAATTGAATTTGTTATAAATGTACAATTAAGTGTAACTTTCAACAAGAAAATGTAAATAAACTTATAAAAATAAGTAAAATGCACAAAAAATTACTGTAAATTATAAAATGCCCTAAGAATGAAAAAAAATGCAAAATAGAAATTGTACCATTAAATTCTATATGCCACGTACCTATCAGATTTCTGTAAAGACGAGCAACATAGACTATAATAATTAGAGCAATAGAAAAAAAGATGTAAATGCATCAAGTTCCGGGCCCTACTAATAATAATTTATAATTTTAGGTAAATTAACATTTATATTTTGCTATATCTGAATCATTTGTCGTAATGTCTAGAAGACACATTTTGGGTCTTTTGGGAGTTAGGGGTCAAAAAGTTGACGAAGTTATCTTGAATTTAAAATTATTTGCTTAATATTATGTGTATGCTGAAATTGTTTGTAAGTAATTAAAAGCCGCTAAAGTCCTCCTTTAAAGTTGAAATCGGGCCTTTGTTGGTGCACATTATTTAGCGATCTAATTAAAAAGTTTTTAATAAGAACATTACAACAATAATACAAAATTATTTTTGAATATGGTGATCCAATCATAGAATCATCTCAATTTTGGTTTTTATTACCTATTGGCTATTATATTATTATGTACGAAAAATCGAGTAATGTTCCTGCTGACACATATTATAATAGTATTGTCACATTTTTGAAAAAACAAATGTTTGAACTATAACTTTGTTATAAGATTTGTTTCATATACAATACTGTATTCTAAGGTCTAATTACACTTAACTGTATGTATTTAAATATTTTGAAAATATTTTTCCGCTACTACTTTTACGTTTTATATTAGACCTGGTGATAAGCACAATACAAAATATGTGAATAAGCCATATAAACTATGTCGGTAAACTGAGCTATTTGCTCAAATGATCTTTTAAATGCAGTATAATAATATTAATTTATAGTGGCTTTGAAATTTAATATGATAGTGGATATTATAAACCTTCAGGGCTGTACCTGTATAGCTGTATATACATGTATCTACCAAAGTAAGAGTACCTAGTGGCGTATTTATGATTTTCGAGTGAAGAGAGGATATAATATGCTTACACATAGAAACCACTCATAATAAATAACAAATTATTTAAAATTTCTTGAAGTTGCACCAGAAATAATCTTTGTAAGCTAAGGCTTAGCATATCGGCGAGGGGAAATATGAGGAGGAGGGAGAATGGGGATGATGTACCTATTATACGACCTCTATATATAACCCCCGTAAATACGCCACTGACGATTTTAAATCAAAATAAAATAGTTACTTTTTATTTATCTCAAAGAATAACATACGTATTAAAGGAAAAAGCCTAGTCCATTTTTATTAAAAACCCGTGTCAGCAATTATAAAATTCAATTACTTACCTATGCCACTTGAGTGTTTGTGTACAGTATGGAAATATCACTATTAAAATTTCGAATCGTACCGTACATTCGGACGTACTTATTACAATATGGTTGTTAATTGTTATTCATACCATGTTTATATAAGACTTACATTAACTATTGTCAGATTTTAAACTTATACACATCTATTATAATTTATTAGATTATTCTAGCATCATCATACTTCATAATTAATTATATTTTGAAAATCTTTATTGTTTAATTATTTTTGTGAGCATTTAAATTTGTAAAAACGTCCTAGACTTATAAGCAAATGTGGGTAAGTTATTGAAAATAATTAGTTCAAGTTAAGTTAAATTAAGTGGTTAAGTTAGAAGTTAATAGTTAACAAATAATACTTTACATCGGCCAAATTAAAAATTAATTTTCACAAATAAATCAACTTTACTCAGTCTCAAAAAAGTAAGTCAAATTATTTAGTAAATTAGTACGTGGTTCACACGACGAGAAATTTTTCTTATTTCTTAAATTATAAATTATAATTTATTATATTGAACTTTCATCATAATGTGTACTGTAGCACAAACACTACATTCATACCTTCTTATATTAATTTATATGGTTATTAAATTATACTCGTCATGTGAAATGCATTTCAAATAAAAATTTAAAAAATATTAATATTGTAAAATTTATAATTTAATATTTTTTATAGTAAATTGCTTTGAAAAGAAAAAGTTGAACTCAAAACATAGAATTACTTAGCTTATAAAATAATGAAATACAATATAAATTATTTTATAATTTAATTCAAAAACATAAATTAGTTTAAATCAGTATAATATCAGGAGATTCTTACACTTATGACTTATGAAAACAAATCATTTTTTGACATTTAAAAATGTCCAGGATCCAAGGGCAATAAATACACAAATATATATTTTATCACTCAAAATATCCTAATATACTTATATGTATATGATGTATCTATAAAATGTGTGATTATACATTATGATTACGTGTTAGGATAATATAATAGCTGAGCATTAACAATAATGGCTCGTTTATTTCCGCTAGAATTAACCTACATAATATAGACCGACTTTATTTAATATACAGTATTATGTAGGTACCATTATTTAAGGGGACCAGTCAACTAAATTGTAGGAACTAACTTACACTTCAATATATTATATTATAGGTACCTACATAGTATGTGTTATTACGAGTTGAAAGCAAATACGAATTCAATTATAACAATTTTAAATTAATGTTTGAATCCATGTTACTGAATAATTAAGAAAGAATGTAAAAAGAACAACAAAATTAGTACAAATAATTTTATTTTCTCTAAATCGTAGATGAACGAATAACGTAACGACATTTTAATATCTACATATTATTTACTAAATTTCTATGTTTACTGACCATTATGCCACAAACAGCCTAGACTTAAAAGAGCCTATAGCTCCTAAAATATTTTTGAGTCTTGAGCCCTCCCCCTAAAAATAAAATAAAAATGAAACTGTGCTCAACTTTATGTGCGTCTTAAGTATAAGAAAAAAATCACAAGATGTTTGAACTGACCTAACTATCCAAAGTCGAAACTCGAAGAGTAGAAAAAATTATTGACTATTATCATTTATCCTTACACCAATTAATTTCCCAACACATGCATGCAAATGGTATATCGTAATGTTATTAAATTCCAAAATGGGAACTTACCTACAACTACTATACGAGGGAAAAATATGATCTGAACTGCTGCATACAGAAGGCTCGTAAATTATAAATTATAATTAATATGGCGCATAATAATAACTATTATACATTGGGTAGGTATATTATTATAGTGTACCTACTGGAATCGAGTGTATAGGTATGCAATATGCACACTGTAAGACTTGGCAATGACTTATGATGACGCATTGATGCGTTTGATTAAATTATTGTTTAGAATATGGATAGTGGATATCCAAAATACCTACATCGAGTTACACAATCTATATTATTCACGGTGACACGGGTCGTGCATAGCAAAAATCAGATGTCATCGAGCTCACATTAAATTTGTCAAATCGTTAGTATATGAAAGGAGGAATACTAACCATAAACATATTTCGATGCAAAACAAATAATTGTGTTACTAGCAGCATTATCTACTTAGTACTTACACAGTTTTGCAAATGTATATATACTCATTGCACTTATATGGCTCTGTATATGTTATAATTTATTAATTATTGTTCATCGATTGTTTAGTTTGGATTTAGAAATATGGACACTTTTATAGGCTTCTTATAGCCCTGTGACATTTTAAGAGAGTCATCACTCTCTACAATTTTTCTGTACAATAGATTATGTGCAATTTCACAAATATATTTCCAAACTATGAGTGTAACGGTTATTTTAAAAATATGTACAAATGATATTTTTGCCCATATTTTTATTATGGAATATTCCAAAAAAAAACTTTTTAACATATCATATATATATATTTAATTTGATAAAATATATAATATATAGGTACATAATTTATTATTAACAAAATTAAGATACTTAAGAGAACTCCACACCCGCATGTGTTAACTCCGCCTTACAAATGTACAAAGTAGCAAAAACTGTTTTGTGCTAAATAGAACCACTCAAGCTGTAGTCCAAGCTAAGGAACCAAATTATCATACCATTAAGAAGAAAACATTTAATGTGCAATATCGTTTTTATTTTTTCGATATCACAAGTATCAAAAAAAGTTATTCAAGTTTGAAATAATTGATTTTTAAACAATAAGAACTCTTCTTGATTTGTAATATAGAAAAAATAAAAACGATGTTGCATACCTAGTAAATGTTTTCTCGTTTATAGTATGAAAAATTGGTTGGGTAGCTTGGATTACAGCTTGAGTGGTTCTATTTCACGCAAAATAGTTTTTGCTATGTTGAACATTTGTCTGAGTGTTCGTCATTGGCTTCAAATAATGAAAATAATGAAATATTTCTTCGCAATACGGGCTTATGTATCATATAAAATAATGTGTCCTAGATGTGTACACAAACACACAATAAAGGTACAAATTTACTTAAGACATTAAATAGTTTTAAATGTCAATGAAATATATTTACAATGGTCCATGGGTAGTAAAAATTGTAACTGAACACATAACTATATATTTTATTAAATTAAACTACTTATCAACGGGTAAATAACAATTATTATTTAGTTATACTTGACTGTTTAAATTTTAAATTTTGAGACTTACTGTATTTGTTTTTAAATCCATTCGATTCGATTCAATATTTTTTCAACCAAATTTATTATATTATTGAAATCGGCGCGTGAAAATAATCACTGGTCGCAAATCAGTTTGACATTTCCATAACTTAAATAAATATAGATATACGCTTATTCATTTCTCGTCGAACAACACGAGAATTCAATTATAACGTTTACAATTTCCGTACGATATTGTTGAAATAAATATTGTTACAGCATATTATAAAAAAAATAATAAAAGCATTAATAGTTTTGAAATACGAGTGATGTTTAATAGAAAAACAGATCGATCAAAGGCAAACACTAAGACCCGTCTAAAATACAATTAAAAAAATTAAATTAAATAAAAAATCATTTTCCACGCACCCCTCTCACACCATAGCGACAACCATATAGATGCAGTATTGTGTGGCATTATGCATGTTGCATGTTTGCTCAAAAATTCAAACTGTTTTATAAAATGGCTTTACGCGTTTGTTTTATATACAATTCACTGTGAATAATACACATACTGTATAGAGTGTATAAAATGTAATTCAGTACTTACACAAAAGTTCCTGATATGTATATGATATTAAGATATCTACCTACTATCGCATAGCACCTACCTATGCAGTATGTAGTAATTTCCTTATAAATGTAGAGGTGAACTATGAATTTTTCCTCCACTGTATTTGTACATATTATATAGTCTCTAATCAACTAGTACAGCGTTTCAAGAAGCGAGTCTAGAAAAATTCACAAATACCTACCACATATTACTTATGATTAAAAGAATTTGTGAACTTCTCAAAGGTCAATTGTCTTTTCTCATAGCATACAGAGTTTTTTAATTGGCTTTTACTTAAATCAGTTATTGATTACACCGATATGTAGTCTCTATAGGCACAAGAAATAATTATCTGTGATATCTTTTTGTGTAAACAATCAAATATGTAGTATTGTAGTTAGTCTGACAGTAAACAACTATATGCTTCAATTTATTATTATATATTATTGAATTATTAAAATTTGACTAGGTACATGTGAATTGACATGAAATAATAATAATAAACTATGTTATGAATGATGATTATATAAGTATAATTTATAGTTGTATTTTACGATGGTTGATGTAGTACTTGATCTTATAAGTAAATGACTTAAAATTTACATAAATATTTTATTTATTAGTTATTATTTATGTAGTATTTTGAGTTACCAATTGAATTTCTTAATGTTTCAAGTCATGATATAATCATTTTACAGTATGAATAATTTTATTTAATGTTTAACATACCTACTTTAAAATCAATTTCAATTTCTTTTCAAAATATTATTGACACACATCTATCTCATACCTATTATCACTCAGTTTGTAAATTGAATCAGTACATTGTATATTAATCATATGAATAAATAATATTAAAGTGAAAAAGAAAATTTATTTTCAAATTTAATGTGATAACACTATATCAGGTTAATCTATTCGGCACTTTTCAACATCCTGGTAGAGTATTCGATATGTATACACATTTATGTTTCATAGTTTTAAAAAAAGTATTCTGCTTCAGATATCAGATTATGAAATTAAAAATATCAAATAATATATATGAGGGTACCTGAAACTCGTTAAAAAAAGTAAGTACCTATATACGTACTTTAGACGATAGTTATAAATAAAAAAGATAATATAATAATACTTACAAACTATCTCGGTGCATGCGTTTAGGTATAATAAAGGTAAATACAGTGTTCATTTTTAAATGACCGTAAGGCAATACATAATATAATGTCAATATTTCTAAAAATATTTTATCAATTTGTATGCTATTTATAGGCATCGAAAATGTCATACTTTCTTTCTGATCAACATATATTAAGATAGTTTGTAAGTAAAAAAAGATTAAGAATGTAATACAAGGTGAGTTGTTCTTATAGAAATATAACATATTTTTAACATATAAAATTAATTTAGTATCTTAATTAAATATGATAACAATATTTTTTCCCTGGTTTGAAAAATATTTTTTCAATAGATGTTTATGGTGTGCTATAAAGGCCTAAATCATATCAAACATATCTCGCAGGTCTGTCCTACATAATTTTGATAAGAAGAACGTGATTTGAATAAATTGAATATGTTCCGAGGGTATACATGTAAGTAAGTATAACAAATTACCTAATTAGGTAGTAATTACCTACTTAGTAAGTACCTAATTAAAATTATAATGTAAGCAGCCGTATATCAATGGTTTAAACGAATCAGTAAAAATTTCTCGAACTTCATGTATAATAAAACTGGTGTATAAGTATTAAGTTTTCATATATTTTCACAAATTCAAAAATATTAAACACGAATTTTGACCAAAATACCCTGGATCACATTATTATTATATACTTACATAATATAATGTTATATTTACCATGACACCATAATACTACAGTGATAATATCAAAATATACTCTTGAGACTATTTGAGTGTACATAGGTACTAGAAACAATGAAGGTGCATAGTATATATTAATGTACATAGGTTATTTTAAGGTTGGTATACCTAAGCGTCCTATAAGCTATACATCATTCGATCGTGGACGGGTGTGTTCTATGCACACAAGACATAACGTGGTAAAATAATATATTGGTAACGTCCGGCTGCGTAAATGGGGAGAGGTGAATTCTACTAGAATGAAATAATAAGTAGTATGAACTGGTTTTAGTGACTAAGGATTTAATTACTAAGTATAACGTTCTTTAAAGCCTATATTTCACCATACGAAATAGTATATTAATTTTCGTTCATTTCACATTATTATTTTTGAATTTTTTTAAATTGCATGGTATTTTATTTTGCTTTATGCATTTACAACGTGTATTTTGTTCACTGACATTATTTTAACTATAATTTGTGTTGCAATTTATCTCAATCGAAAATTATCAAACAAAAGACTCCAATAAATTACATAATGTTCTATAAAAATATTTATATGTAATATGTACAATTATTAGTACCCAACATCTAGGACTAAGAAGACACTAAAGATTAGTACCTATGACATCCCAATAAGTAATAACTACCTAATGTTGAAATTTTAAAGAAAATTCAAAATATCACAGATTATTTCTTGAAACATTTGCTTCATTCTTTATTAATATTGTTGTATTTAATTGTTTGTAACATACCTACCTCCACAAGTTATTCTGATGTAACTTTCCAAATTTAAGAAAAAAAAATTATATTTATTTTTAAACTTACTTTTTTAAATTTGAATAGTATGGAATTTTGAAGGAACTTCCTAGGGTATGAACAACAACATAAATAAATATTGTGCATGTAAACCAGATACTTGTAAGTATACAGGTGTACCTATTGCCTGTTGGCTGTTAAATTAATATATTATGTAATACTGTAGTAATATTAGGTATATACTTATGTTTAACGTTATGATTTTTTATATGTTTTTACAATAAGTATTATTATTGTATAATTTAAAATAAGCTATTTTACAAGAAATAACAAATTTTAAAATCATCAATGATTTCAAAACTACAAATTTAAAACATAGTTCTATATTATTACAAGCATGGTATTTTAAGAGAAATTTCAAAAAATGAAATGACGAAAATCAAAATGAAATCGAAATGGTTGAAAATCATATTTTACAATTATTAATATTGAAAGCACACTAAATTTCATTGATATTTTAAAAATGAAAAAACAACCTTTTTGTTGGTTATATTCGTCTGCTAGATAAATAGAAGTGGACATTTTGTCACCATATCAATAACACAACAAGATATAGTTATACATAATTATGTTTTTGAATTATTATGTATCTCCCATTAATCACTGTGGTTAGGTACATCAAAAAACATTGTGGAATTATTTATTGGCTTATATATTTAAAGTCAAATCAAAGCAATCTTCAATTTTAACTTAATGGTTTATTTTTCATATGATCTATTAGATAATTTAATTATACAACTTGAAGTTAAAAATAAACGAACATGTTAACTTATCGTAATATACTTTATAATTAGTTAATTCTCATCATTATAATAAAAATGGCATTAGATACATGTAAAATGTATTAAATTATTGCTATGTAATTTATATAGTTAATTATAATTCAGTTGTTCAGAACTAATTTTACATTTATGTAACTATCCTATCATATTATGTACATTTTCACCATGTTAATTGTTTCATTAACGTTTCGAAAATTGCTTAAGGATTTTGACTTCATTATTATGTGTAAATTCTCTATCGTTTAAGTGGCACGTAAGTTTAAATTAAATTTGTTTTCTTAAATTATTTGTTTGGTTTAATAATTGTTTAAAAAAGTAACACAAATTTTAATTTTGTTGTGATTCAAGACCGATTTTGATTTAATAAATATCTTTTATTGGTAAGAATAAAACTGGTGAATACTAGAATATTTAATATATGAATATTGGTGGGTAAAATAAAGGAAGCTGAAGGGGCTAGATGGCACTCAAACAAGTGGCATTAGTGGCATACATGATAAACACGTAAAACGGCTATCCCTGTAGAGGGTGGTGCTTATAAAATATCTCCATATATTTACAATGCGAAGTATATTATCGTCCTTGGCGTTAATTTATAATAGAAACAAATATATGTACCTTGGATATTATAGTATATGATTAAGTGAAAGGAGGTGACATTATAATATAAAAAATATTATTATGTTTCATCATATTATGCAAACTAACTAGGTCTAACAAAACGTGTAGCGCGGCGTATTGTATAGGCAATAGAGGTACACTTCTATGCAGAAAACAAAGACATTAAAAATATGTTCAATTCAAACGTATATCATCGTGATAGCCCATAGATTATAATAATAATAATATACTATAAAACCCTAGGTGTAGGCTATGTTTCGTCGTTTTTACGAGTCTACGTCTTAGTGGGGTCTTTTGTAAGCTACTGGTTGTCAGCTGGTGTAAATTAACGACCCTATAAAAATAGAGTAGATATTGTATTATTGTTATTGTTATTTTTTTTTTTAAATCGTTGAAGGCAATTTGTGTACGATATTAACAGAACTTGCTTGCATTATGAAAAATGCATAATAATCTACTATCCACCTCAAACTCCCACGTACATTACATTGGTATCTAGATAGTTGTCGACTAGCTGATTGAATTAGCAGATGCTTCATGTCGCACCTTGTTAGAAATCCATCTTTCGGCCATCCATTTGTATATAGTTTTCACTGTTCGAAATTCTTTCAACTAAGCTTGACGGATAATTAATGGCTAAACAGCAAAGTATCTTTCAGCAGTCAACTTTCTACTTTAAAAATACGTTAGTCCGATAAAATGGTTACTCTAACTGTCAGCAAACACGTTGCTCCACGGCGACATCGAATTTGGCATTCTGACGACATTAGTTATTCATACTGCAAACAACCAAACAACGTCAAGTGAATAAATCGGTTTCCGGAAAGTCGATAAAGTTTAGTTGTTTTAATTAACTCTATTAACTATTTTACTAAACTATTGAAAGCGTGGCCGTTGTTATACTATAGTAGCGAACCTATGTTCGTGATTCGACCATGAAAATAATAAAAATAAAACATACACCTCCAGAAGGATAATATTATTATGGTATTTGAAAAAAATGAGCTTTATATTATGAATTAAAACTAAGTTACCACAAACCCAGCTGTAATATCCAAAACGAGTATTTTTTTTCACGAACAATACAAATAAAATATTTTACTTTTTAATATTCATGTTTCATGGTCCGTAACAATAAAAACAAATATTGTATACCTCATGAACACAGAACACTCCATTATTTTTACTGCATAATAATATTATAATATACTTCCTGAAAACCATATTTAAAATAATGAACTACATTATCAACAAGCAAAACATATAAATGGTTTTGATATAAAAATTAAGTTTAAAACCACACACTCAAGTTTTCACAGGAGAGTAATATTTAATACCTATTGAGTAAAATGGCAACATTAATATAGTGTACAAGATTTTTTCTTTAGAAATTAAACTCTAATTGAAAAACATTTGATTTTTGTTCATATACAAGATGAAAATTAAAAAATAATTAAACTTATTAAAAGGTGTTAACCTAATGTCCACTTAATTTTTTTAAAGTGTTGATAAAATTGTTTAGGATAGATTAAATGACTTTAAAATGTAATACAAGATCTTACATAAGTTTTTATTTTAGCAATTTAAAAATGTTTAAAATATGTAAGCAAGGTTATTTTTGATATATGTTGAAATTCAAATGTTGACAAAATCACAAGAATGTACAAATTATTTTTTAGTTAAAAGTTTAGAAAATGTTCAATTTTTATTGCTAAAGCTTGAAAATGTTATAAAATATTCTTCATAAATGTTTCATACTGAACCCAAAAATCTAAAAAAAAATTATATCAAGGAACATTAGGTACAGTGATTTAATCAATTATAAGATATACTCTTGACACCTACTGTAGAGCAGTGTGGCTTACCTACTTTTTGCCATTTTTTTCTCCTCAAGTATTAAAAAAAGTACTGGGATTCATTTTTGAAACATCTTTTCTACTATAAAACGTGTTCACATACACAACACATATACACATTTTAATGTCAATTTTAATGCCTATTCATTTTAATAACTGTATTCTATATTTGTATGTATAGCAGCAATCGGAAAAGTCATATCAAGATCATCTAGCTGATGTGAACTCAAAATCATTGCGAATCCAATACATTTATTGTATTTTTGTAAGAATCTAAAATAATATATGGAAAATAATTACAACTGTAACTCAGATTCATTTTCGTATGCAATAATGTAGGACTTGAAATGTTTACGTATATTTTTATATTTTACTGTACGGAATGATAATTTCAAAATATTTAGACTAATTTTAAGCTATTTATATAGGCAATTGAAATTTTTGAATTTTAAGTTTTTTTAACTATTCAATTTTAAGTACTGTCAAGAAGTTAGAGTATTTAGTACAAGATCCCAAAGATATGGTTCTTTCTTAGTAATTGAAAATTTAAATTACATCTCCGAATAATTCGGATTATCTGATTTAGTTTTTCAATTTAATCGTTAAACTACCCATTTTCATATTCTAATAAATTAAATTTATTCTAAGTTTTTTAAATACATCTTATTTCTTACGCATTTCAATTACTAGTGTCTTTTGTTAGGTCGAATCATAGAACCAAATTCATACAATTTGAATACCCAGGTCCCAGATATTTGATTTCATGCCCTACACTATTCATTTTTTTTCAATTCCTATATGTTTGTATATGGTATTATGGTGCCTCACATATAAACTTAGTTTTGATTCATAAAAATCGCATTATTTTGCTTTTTAAAATTGAAATGGTTGCCATTGATTACAGATTATAATTTATACATTATATAAATGTGAACATGGAAATGTTGTCAAGCATCTTCTCTGAAACTAATCGGTAATTTAGGAGCAGGTTTAAGGCTTAATTTCAGTTCCATGTATAACTAAAGGGTAGCCCACAAAAAAATAATATTCTTTTTGTTTATTTAAATCAGCGTTTTCCAACCGGTGCACCGCGGTACCATGGATTTTGTCTTTATTTTTTTTTTTTGAAATAACGAAAAACATTATGACTTATTGAGGAATCATACTATACTTGTTAATAAGGAAAAAAAAGGTCTTCCTAGTTTTCGTAAGGTTGAGGTGGTCAATGACCTATAAAATATAGTGGTCCGAGGTGGTAAAAAGGTTGGGAAACACTGATTTAAATGGTAGCCATTGGTAACATACTACATTACAAAGCTACTATTATAATCTAGGTATCTAGTTATAAATATAAATACGAAAATAGAAATAGAAGTATTTCGGAGACCAAGTTTAAAGCATACGAATAGTCTTATGGATCCAATTTCTGTCCACGAAATATTGAGAGATAAGATAGGAATAAACTGGTGGCACATCATATCTGTCCAATAAAATTAGTTGAACAAATAGAAAAAATTGTAAAATGTTGTCTCTGGTGTGGAGTAACATGGCTATAGATATTGTATTAACTTAGGAAACTATAACTGGGTAATTAAGTAGTGGTTATTATTAAAATGGTGGCATTTTTTTTACGGATAACGAAATGCGCGGTATCAGCTAGTACTATTATAATTATTAGAAATATCAAATATGTATGTCATATGTCATGTTATACTACATTTACTCTTAAAAAGTAACATTGAAAGTATCAAATAATTATGAACACAATAAATTACAATAATTACTTTTAAGATTTACTTTCTTTATAGTTCTGGACATATTTTTGATGCAAATACACAAAGTCGAATACCTACGACCTACCAACCATAACAATATTACATTGAAGTTGGCTTTTAATCAGTCGTTGAATAAGTGTCCAGTTTTTGTAATTCTATAATAAAAAATATGTCCAGAATAAATAAATAGAAAATCATAACATTTTTCATTGTACTTGTATTTTATTATACATCGACGCAAAACGGAATACGAAGTATATTTAGATTAATTTTAACGGGGGCAAAGTTCGGGTAATACGTTTATAGTTTTGTACATTAATATTATATTATATTATGCAATGTTTTTAGTTACAGTTTTATTTACCTTACCATAGGACATTGGTACTAAATAGTAAGTTCACAGAAAATTAAATCCCTGGTAATAATATAAATAAATTATAAAATATCCTTAGAAATTGAGGTTAGTTGGAATACTTGGGTGTATATAAATTACAAATAAATTATATTTACCCGATATTGTAAACTTAGTTTAAACATAATTGAAGGAACTTGGGATGAGGATTTATTGGATGAGACGGATGAGTATTAGTCAGCTATTTGTCAACTGTTAACAATTTTAGCACCTAAAATGTAAGTCTATGCAATCGACAGAGAACTAATCATTATTTTTATTTGAATTATTTTGTACACTATACACTATAGATATTATTATATAACTTTTCTTACATTGGTTATTAATTATTATTATCATTGTTTCTAAGGTCGTCAGACATATTTATTTTTTCCTAAACTGTTATCGGTTGCATGTATTATATTTTTTCTATTACAACGGTCTAGTTTTTTCGCAATGATGATACTACCTGTTTTGTTACGCATTTTACATACAAATATACTGCAACGACTTACGCATCACATTTTGGTATAAAAAACGTAGACTTTTTGTGCTGTCCTACCAAGTTTAAGATTCTTATTTTTCAAAAATTGTTTAGTGTTATTGCTTAGTCCTTATTGAGTACTCCCTAAACGGTGTAAAGTGTAAAAAGTAAAAAGTGTCTAAACACTTAGACCTACAGTTTGTTATGACCTCCAAGTGTTGACAAGCAATTTTATACTCTCGTACGTCGTTTGCGAATGATTTCAAACTAACATTTTTTTCGATTTTTGAGATCAAATCTAGAAGTACAGTTAAAAAAAGTTGAAACTTAACTGTCAACTATAATTCTATCCATATGCCAAGTGACGTGAACAGATTTAATCTCACTGAGGTAACCATTTGAGGGGGTCAGGCTTACACAAAGAAACTATAAGAATATTAAAATCTTAAATTTAGCTGGACAAAATAAAAAAGTTTTTTGATTTTGTTTTTACATTAACAGGACGCGTAAAGTGTTGTATGAATCGTACGTAACAAAACCGGTAGTGTCGTCGTCTTGGACAGACTAGACTAATGTGACAACGAAAATACAGCGATAGCGATTTGGGAAAGAATAAATATATAAATATGCCGGACGACGACCCCATGCGGTCGTCGACCTTAATAGAAACAATGATAATAATAATTGATATGACAAGTTATATGATATTATGCATTGCAACAAAATAATTTGAATAATATTAATAATTATAACCAAACACATTGACATGTGTATTTTATGCTGAAAAATAATACAAGTAATAATAATATTATATTATACTAGTATTTAATAATGGTGTTTTCATAGGACGAACAATATTATAACGATTGGAAACATAATATTTCTATAATAATCCATTAATAATTACTAATAATAGTCATCGAGAAACATTGATAAGAGATTTCAAACACCACGAAGTCATCCTCACTAAACATGACCTAATTTACTTACCTAAAATAATTAAATATAATTAACATTTATTTTCAAGACTTATTATTGGTATATTAAAAAAATAATGTATTCGTATTTCGTGTATCTTCTTTGTTATTTTAATTATATTACATTAACAAAACGAGTAAAACATTTATTCATTTTATTTTTATAGATCTCATCGAGCGTTCAACTAAATTGTTATGTTATAAACATTCAGAATATATTTTATGCACATGGAAAATGGATTAAAATTTTAGTGCACGAACAAGTTTACCAAAAACATTTTTTTTCAGTATTAACAAGTGGTCTGTTGTGTTTGAATATCGCAGGTACCTACCGTATATGTATTATATAGGTACTACTCGCGCATCTACAGGTCACCTCGAATAGCGTTGTGAGTGTGTGGAATATTATATAATAGCTATACTAGTCGTATGTCATATTATTATTATAATCTGAACGTGACCCGCAGTCATAGAATTCGAAAAGCGGTTCTGCGCGCCAAGGCCTAAAATATGTGATACTTTAGTTGGTCGTTACCGGGGAACCATGCCTAATATTGTGTTGACGACGACTTCGGTGTTTTTTTCCTATGGTCGTTATTAAGGTTGAGTGATCGGAGTCGTACCGTCAAAACCGCGAGAGCAAACAGAAACTACGTGTTATCGATGGAATTACTTTACGAATATAATAAGTCACTCGCTGAGGCTGAGCGATGGGCGGGACTGCACGACAATCGCAATAAGCACTCGCTACTATACCTACCTCACGTTGTTACCGACGTGGTTATATTCAAAGTGCTGGATATCCCGAGACTGTGACTGATAATATAATCCATAATACAGTACCCACGACCAGGACATTCATACATTTTTTTTTTTCGTTTTGAGAATGATCGGTGGCAATCGTGGACGGATTGCAGCGAATAACGACCACGATAAGGTCCGGAAACTCACTATATATTATATTCCCTGTAGACGATTTTGAATTGTAAAAATAAATGATACAGCGATACCGTATATTATTGTATAGGTACATTAAGTATGCTACCCGAACATGCTCAGCGCTAAATCCCATTTTAGTTTCTGAGCGACTTGATAAATATTTTGGTTTAACAATGATTTCTGTTTTTTTTTAGTTTTTTTTTTTTTGAGCAGTAAAAATGCTTATATTTATTTTTATAGGCATTTAAAGTTCAAATTTTGTCGAACGTGGATATGAAATAAATGAAGAATACCTATTTTATTTATTTTGTTGTAATTCAAAAATATTATTTATAGGGGAACCGTATACTGCAGTCATAGGTATATGATTGCATTTCATACTAAACAATCAAAATGTTTAAAATATTTAGATTAATTGTAGGATTTTGAATATTTACTATTTATAACACCACCCTGATGTAAGCCAGTATTGAATTAAAATATTTAATAACAATAATATATGATACAGGTTATAGATATAAACTGATAGACCCACTGGCCACTGTTATAATATAATTACTATAATTAATAATTAATAATATAATAAATCCGATGTTTTCAAACAAATTTTTACGAAAATCGATTATAAGCGGATACGGCATGTCAGCCTAAATTATAAAGTTTATTTTATTATATGATATTTATATTATTATTGGTACTTATTATGATATTTTTATTTTTTGAGGAATATATTTTCAATTATTTCGATTTTTGTAGTCACTAATGATATAAAATATATATATATATATATATATACCTGTATAATAGATGTGCTTGTGGAGATACTATATGTTTATACTTAAATGACCCTTCGTCATGTTAATTGTTAATCCGATGACTTTTTTGACAAAATGTTGATGTAACTAGAAATTTCAGAAATTTCAAACTAGTCGTTTTTGAGTTACTTAACTTTGTGTCCTAAGGATGATTTCAGTGTTTTATTTTTTTGGGGGAGAGGGGAGTTGGCGCAGGGGGCAGAGTGCCCTTTTTTTCTTTTTTTTTCGAATATTTCTATTTTTTTGATACGGAACGCTGGGAATGCAACATTTACTAGAGAATTAGAAAATTGTCAGTTTTTCTGTTTTAAAAATATAATAGCCATAATATTTTTACCTTGTACAAACAGAAAAAAATTTATTTTTGAAATTCCATAAAACTTTAAAATACAGTGTTAAGAAATGTAATCATGCAACATCAAAACGAAATCGATGGGTCAGTTCATAGAAGTTGTGGACTGCGATACTGCTATGGTATCATGAAACTTATCAGTTATCAGTTATTAGTAATAAATAAATAAGTGTTTTTTCTTTTTTACGTACATACCTATAATATGTATTTATAGATCAAAATTTAATATTATTTTGGTGTGATCTTTTCCGGGAAGTCCCTGTTCTATTTTTTTCATATCAAGCACTGAATCCATGTTTAATATCCATGATAATGAGTTTGAAATAAATGGGAGTTGTGATGATTTAAAGACATATATTAATACTAATATCGAATATAGTTTGTAAAAATGTTCAGCTATCCGTGTATTACAAGCGCCAATGATATAAATTATATTTATTTACTAATACGGTAAGTACGAGTATGTGTTTGTAAGTAGTGTTTGCACGCATAAACGATCTCAAAACGAAAACTAGACAATGACGAAACGAAATCGGTGAAGTATACAAATTAAATGTCTGAACAATCTCAATAAATACTTAACACGCTTTGGCAGAATATAAAAATGTTTAGATTTTACATTAAATAAACACCCAGAAGAATAGATACGTACAGATCGCAACTGTATAATAAAATAAATTTCAAATAAAGTTAATTTCCACAGACAGGTTAGTAGTTGAATTTCGTGTTATATTAAATATAGACGTTTTGAAGTTACTTATTAAAATTTTTTTTTTAAATTTTAACGAAAATATATGAATAAATTCAAACGACATAACATTGTTTAACCGAATCGGTATTAATTGTTAGATGTACAAAACCAAATTTGAAACATTGGGTCAATTAATAGTATACATTTATCCATTTTTGTATAATAATAGTTAAATATGGATTAAGATTTTAAAGACAATAAAATTAATGTAAAGAAATGTACTCAATATTTTATTGGGTAGGTATGTATGTTTAATATATGATACCATTTTTTTCGTACCTTTCTCAAGTTTTTAAGTTTTTTTTAAAAATATATAGTTAGAATCATGTAGGTATTATATTTAATTTTACTAGGTACAATAATCAGAAAAAAGTTAATATTTTCAAAAATCTAAGCGCCCAACTGTTTAAGATATTATTTTTCGGAATATCATCATCATCGTGTTCATAAAATACTAAAACACATAATTCAGATCAAAATTTTAAAATCCTGTAACTATTTTGTTTCCAATTAAAATAAAATATACATGATCGAAAATATTTTTATTTTAACTACTGGGAAATTCCACCGTATCCCGAAACAACAATAACGGTGTGCCCAATTTGCAATCGTCATACACCTATAGAAATAGAAAGATAATACAATACCGAATATATTATGAGACTTTTTGATTATCATTTCTATCTCCAAACCTAATATACAAAAAAAAAGTAAATAGTCTCAAGAACCATTAGGTACCTACATGACTACATGAGTATAATATTGCACTTAAATATAATTCACCTTTTTGGATTTAGTTTACAATAATGTTATAATGGAAATTATAAGAGGACGTGCTGCTTATTGCGGGGTGCACGTGCCATGAAAACCTTTCTCCCTTCCGAAATAATAAACCAGAGGAAAATATTAATGAAAGGCAAGCATTCGCACATGCGCAAACAGTACAGCGACAGGGGTGAAACTTTTTGTTGGGGGTGCTAAAACTTATAACACTCACTTAACTCCGCATTTTCTTTTTCATGTAAAAACAAAAGCCAATAAATATGATTGTATCGATGTTGAAGATTGTTATTTATTATTTTGTAACCCACAAAACTATTTTCTAGTCGCACCACTAGTGTATATACTCGTATATAACTTATAAGAATAATACTTAGAAGTTAAAGGCATAACAATAATATAAATCTAAGTACAACATTATACGCTAAACAGGTCAGTGTAATGTTTTCTGTGAATCCAATTATTACTCTTAATTTGTCAGTAATTATTATAAACAAAATGTATTTTTATTTTTATAATAATATTTTTTAAAAAGATTTTTCAGCCATTTAAACTTAAACATTTTTATAAAAAAAATTTTTGAATTTAATAAAAAAATAATATTGGTTTTACAATAATATCATATGCAGATATAATGTGTAGTTTTTATTATTGTGTCCACAATTATGGTTTAGAACAAAAAAACGACTTATTTTTTTCAATCTTGAAGGTGGTTTGACTTGTAGACAAATGTATCAATTTAGTACTTTTAGAAATAAATGGAAAAAACGAAGCGAGAAAATGAGAATTTTTATGCAACAGTGCAACACCAATAATTTTCGATAAAATCGATTTTTTGGTTATTGTTGTAGTAATTCAACAACATTCTCCATTGAGAAGCTTAGCAATTTAAAATAATATATATGCCAAGGTTCCTCATAATATTATTTTGTTTTTTTCAGTTTAAATTTGACAATATTTTAAGCTCGATACATCAATTTACTTGCGATTTAGTCTCTGAAGAAGGCACTCAGCTGACAATGTGCAAGCAAGATATCAGGTTGGCAATCCACCTACGAGCCTATGATGAGGAAGAACAATTCCAAATTTCAAGTCCATAAGTTATGTCATTGAGTGAAAAATTAACTTAATGCGTTAAAACTATTATGGAATTTTATATTATTTTACTGGAAATATGACACAACTATTGTATTCTTACAGCTCCCCCCCCCTATTTTCTTCTTTAGGGTTTGAATTTTCAAAAATCCTTTTTTAGCAGATAACATACATCATAATAGCTATTTGTGTTATACTGTTATGTACCAATTTTCAGCACAATCCATTCAGTGATTTGGGATGTGCGTTGATAGATCAGTCAGCCAGTCCCTTTAACATTGTATATATAATACTTAATAAAAGATACATACGAGTATAGTATAAACTATAAGATATAACAGGTAAACTATCATGTCTCTTTAACTCAGGTATATTTATTATCATTTTATAGTATCAAATATTCATATATTAACAAATTATCAATTATTATAGTTATCTACTAAATAACGTGGTACACTTGGAACCTACAACTTTATTCTACAATAAAAAAAAACAGCAATATTTTGCTCATCAAATCTTTATAAAAGAAATTTTAATAAAAAAAAATTGTAATAACAGAATTTCAAATTGGTATAGTGTCGTTGACACAAAAAACCTCCAACGTGCTATAGGTATAGAACCCAATTATTTCTTAGGACACAGTTTAAAAAAAAATTAAGTGTCCAATGATTTACAAAAACAAATTTTTAAATTTTTAAAACTTGCTTTACCTATAGGTACCCATAGAAAATTTTAATTTGAAAAAAAATCGGAATAAAGGATTCAAATATTGGAAATATTGTACCTATACATTGTTAATGTTATGCCATATTGGAGGTTATCTGGAGGTATATATATTATATAGGTTTATTTAGTTTTTTTCCAAGCACTATACACAGGGAGGTTTTTTGAATGATAGCTCATTGATCATAATATTATACGTGCCTTATTTATGCATATTTAAACACAGAATGTGTTTCATAACCGGTATAAAGTAGGTAATTCACACTAACACATGGAAGGTTTTATTTATTAGTTGTCATTAATTCTGCGATGAAAATAGACTATAGCATATCATCTTACTGTAGCTTATTTTTGCCTGAATCCAGGGACTCCAAAGCCTCAAAATTTGGTTCATATACAGATGTATAGAGGTAAAGAGGTCAACCGCAATATGCCATATCGTTTATTATTCTTATAAATTACTATTAAAACGGTTTTAACGTAATCTGGTATACAATTATACATCACTGATGTATCACCTGAAGAGATATTGTTGAATATTAAAGACTTGGGTAAATTTTCAAAGAAAAATGCACGTCAGTTTTCAGCAAGTTTTATACGATATGGCGTTAAGCATTATCATTAATAACTTAATATAATTTTTCTTTCTTAAATATGCATTATAATTTAGAAAAATTAGACATGCATAAAAATTTTAAATGGTCCTAATATGCAAAAATATGCAACATTTAATTTTGCATACCAAAACATTCGCTTAAGATTCAAATTTGTAGCTTATCTAGCTACTTTTTGGACTATTAAAACAAAACATGCAAATGCATATAAATCCGGGCCCTATATATCAGTTATCAATTTATCATACTTACTTGTATTGTTATTATAGTTACTATAGTTTATCAGTTGAACTTACCAACTTAGTTGTACTTCTAACATTATAAATACAGTCCATTACCGTAACGTTGTGGATTAAAACTCCAATCAACAATAATATGTTAACTTTGGAACTGATTGCTTAATTCCAACAGTTGAATCGTTTTATTCAAAGCAAATGAAAAGGAAATAGTTGCCATATCGTGACCGGTGACAGTGTGAAGATAATACTGGTCCAAGCCGCTATTATTCAGATTCTGACAAGGTCAACTCTTGTATATAAAGTATAAACCATAGTTTTGGTGGCAATCATCACGAAATTCTCAAATTAATATTTTTTATAACGATGGAGCAAGAATCAAAAACAAAACATAAAAAATGTTTGGACAAACTAATGATACACTTTCAGTTGTATAGGAAGATCGGTCTCAGTCGCATTATAAAGCGACGATTTGTGCACGCAGGTCTCCCATGGCAGCCTTCGGCTTGATGACTTCAATGCCGGGCACCAACATAGTCAATTTATAGTCAATTGAAAAAGTACACACAAGATTTTTTATATTAATGAGGTAGGTATTTGATATTTATTTTCGAATAAAGTCTGCACAATGTAAAATACAATTCACTTCAAACATTCAAAAACAAAAGGAAAAAAAAATTAAAAAATGATAATAATGAATAGTATACTATTCTATAAACACTAAAATTGGGTATTTCTAAAGACTAAACATTAAACTATAGGTAGTATATAAATGTATTTGCTACATAATATAGTACATACATACGGATACAAACAAATTTCCATCGTCATAGTACGCCAAAAACCGTATATATATAGTGTGTCAAAAACTAGAGAAACACCGACAAATGAAATAATAACGTTAACAAAAGTTTCCAGACTTTTAGACACACACACATATATGATTTTAGAAGTTTGAAACAATGATAAAAGGATTTCATATTAACTACATTAAAAATTAAAAAATTATAATAATTATAATAATGTACCTATTTAATAATAATAAAAAATAATAATATAATTATAATAATGTTTTTGTTTTTTCAAACAATAATAAACCAAATTAATAAGAATGAAAAAAGCACTTGATACTCCTTACGAGGTCACATTAATGTTCACTATAAGTATATTATATATTTGCACCATCAGTTGAACAAGTTTTACCCGTATTATAATATAATAAGTTAAATTAATGCGAAAAATAAAATAATTATAAACAAATAAATATTTATAACATATAGATATTTTAAAAAAACTACTTAAACGACAATTATATTATTAGTGTCTTTCAAATATAAGCTATATATTTATAAATGTTCATTATATTCTAATAATAACGTTTACAACATATATAATATATATTATATATATATATATTTATGCATATATAATATATAATGTATAGTTGTTCAAAATTACAGCGTTTTTTCTCTCTTTTTTTATACGTAAAACATAGATGTTTTTAGGTCGAACTTAATATTCTCGTAAAGGTAAACATAATAATTGATCTATATTTATGTGTAAATATCAACATTGTAAAGGTATGGACTAATTAACAATGATTTTGTAGTAGGAACATTAAATGCAACATATTTCTTTGTAGAATAATATTAATGCGTTCCTACAAGTTTTACAGAGATATTAAGAGATCCAAAATCAGTACATTTACATACACTTCGTATCTATATTATTATATAATATAACACATTGTACTTATTGTAATATTGTATATTATACATAAATACGAAGACAGTCAATGTATTTACATATTAAAAATTAATTTCTAACAATATACATGTTGTTGATTGACGCTGATATACATTAAAAATATGTTTACAATTAAATTAATTTATTATAGTACAGTAGACTCGATAGAATCTCGAAAGTCAACAAGAGAAAAAAGATACGATTCAGTTCGACGTGTCGAAAAATTCGAGATGTTGAAATTCGAATAATATCGAAAGTCTACTGTAGGTATGTGTATATGTATATGCGTGCACAAATACTAACACACACACACACACACACATACACACGCGTAAATTATTTTCACACACAATAAATATAATAATTATTTAAATATAAATTGGTCCTCAGTGAGTTTCGTCACTTTAGGATAATATGATTTGTACTGTTTTTTTCTAATTATAGGCAATTAATGTATAAGGCATACAAATGAGGTAGATGATTTTCTGTTTTGTATTATTTTAATTACGTTAATAATTACTAAACTTAGTCCTATGCACCTAGTAAAAGAAAAAGAAAAACAATGAAACTACACAACTTGTTGCATTTTAATAGTGTTTAAATAATATGCAATTTAATATCAATAATAATTATTATATTATAGCAAAAACTGCTCGACAGACTTTTTGTTCCTCTAGCGAGAGAATGTAATTAACTACTACCCGTATGATTTCATTATTCTATATTAAATTATATTATTAGTAATATATAGACTAAAATTGCATTAAAAAAAAAGATATAATGCGTACACAGCATATATTTTCCCAGACTAAAAAAAAAATCGTAACTATTCACGAAAGGAACGTCCAAGGGAAACGCGTACGAATCGAAATATTTGTTAAAAAATAAATAATAATAATAATAATAATAATAATAATAATACAATTAGTTCTAAAACGTAGAAAATAATAATAATTATATATATTTATACTCCTGTTTTTTGATAACAACTATCGGAACCCTCCTTTACGTCGTTCCCCCGCCCAGTGGCACGGTTCACCTAATAATATTTTGGTAAATAATGTATTATCATATCACAGATACTAAAATAATAAATGTTTCCTTTCTATAACACTAATGACGTAAAATAATAATATTAAACTTGACTATTATCATTTGGGCAAATAAAGTTCCACGTTATAGTAGGTATAATGTGTACGTATGTTGCGAAAAAATAAAATAAAGATTTGGGACAGTCGCATAATAATAATTATTAAAGTAATTATCTAATACGAAATAATAATAATAGTAATATCATAAATAAGTATAATAATCATAAATTGTGATGATAATATTATTAAATATATAATATACTACGATCGTTAACGTTTAAATTGAGGCTTTGTTGGCGTATTGTATTACCGAACTATAACGGCTGCACTGCGCTTCTTTCTTGGCGGTGCTCTCCATCGACTTGAGTATCATTTTCGACCGTTTCCGCGGTGGCAGACTCAAGTGATCCCGATCGTTAAGTTGAACGGGCGGCGGCGGCGACGGTTGTAACGGCGGTGATGGCGAAGGCACCGTGGTCAACGACACTACAGGCGGCATCTCCACGTTCTCGTCTTCGGCGGTGTACCGAACGGGCGATATGACTGCACGATCTTCGGCAGCCATCATCATGACGTAATCCACGTGGTGCTGTCGCTGTTGTTGTGCGGCAGTCTGCATCGTGTGGAACGACTGTTGTTGTTGTTGTTGCTGCTGCTGCTGGTGTTGTTGTTGTTGCTGCTGGTGTTGTTGCTGCTGCTGCTGGTGTTGTTGCTGCTGCTGCTGTTGGTGTTGTTGCTGCTGCTGTTGGTGTAGTTGCTGCTGTTGCTGTTGTTGGAGCTGCTGTTGTTGTTGCTGCAGGTGGTGTTGTTGCTGCTGCTGTTTCTGCTGCTGCTGCTGTTGTTGTTGTTGTTGTTGTTGTTGTTGCTGCTGCTGCTGTTGTTGTTGCTGCTGCTTTTGTTGTTGTTGAAATTGTTGTCGACGAGTCATTGGTGGTGGCGATAAGTCCATGGTCAGAGTCATCGAGCCCGAAGAGCTGCTAGCCGGACTCGGAGGTTGGTCGCAATTGTATTCGTCATCATCCTCGTCATCGTCGTAATCACTGCGTTTACGGTTTCTGCCCGGTAATCTGGGATACAGGTATTGACAAAGCTTGTTAAGTTCGGTATCGACGTCAGCGGCACCCATCACCATCACGTCATCATCGTCCTCTTCGTCCTCGTCATCATCGTCATCATCGGACTTTCCAACACCGCCACCATCGTCTTCCCGAACCATTACTACGGAAGCCGTCGCAGCTGACGACTGCTGCAAAAGAAGATTAGTGCGTTTCGGTTCGTCAGACAGCTGAAGCAATACCGCAGCGGACGTGGCTCCTGTAGACTTGTTGTTCTCCTTGTCGCTACCACAGCTCGACGAAGTCTCACCCTCGGAAGCCGCGTCTTTTTTAGACGAAGATTGCACAGTAATGACCAGTGCACCCGCGTCCGCAGCCGCTGCAGCGCTGCCGGTCACCTGGATACCGTTAGCGGCAGCCGCAGCGGCCGACGCTGCTCCACCACCACCGTTGTCCGAATGACTCTTTATGTGGCTCTCCATGGTCTTCTTGGACGTGAACGTGCCATTGCAAATTGTGCACTTGTACACTTTCTCGCCATAATGCGACACCTGGTGGAGCTTGAGCACGTGGTTGTAGCCGAACGACTTGCCACATATGTCACACGAGTACGGCTTCTCGCCTGTGTGCGTGCGTGTGTGTACCTTGAGCTGCTTGGAGCACGTGAACCCCTTATCACACGTTTTGCACACGTACGGTTTTTCGCCAGTGTGAGTGCGTATGTGAATGACCAGTTGGCCGCTCTGGATGAACGTCTTGTCGCAGAACGAACACTTGTGTGGCCGTTCACCAGTGTGTATGCGCATGTGCCGGTGCAATTTTCCACTGTGCTCAAACGCCCGCTCGCACACGTCACATTTGTACGGCCTCTCCTTAGTGTGGATGCGCCGGTGCACGCTCAGGTTCTCCTTGACCGAGAACGGTTTGTCGCAATACTCGCATTTGTACGGCTTTTCACCGGTGTGCGTTCGGTAGTGCCGGGTCAACCGGGCTGGTACCGTAAACGACTTGCTGCAGTAGTTGCACTGGAACGGGCCGTCCGTCGTCGTGTCCTTCACGTGAGATCGCAAGTGATTTTGGAAAGCGTTTTTCTGCATGAATACCTTGTGGCACACGTTGCACTGCAGAGACTTGTCAGACGCCGTGGTGGCCGTATGAGATGACGGCAGACCAGCCGGGTCGGCCGCAACCGCCGCGGCCCCCGTCTTAGCCGAGTCGATGATCACGGCCGCTTCTTCGACCACTGGCGTTATGGTGAACACCGGCAGATCCGGGCTACACACCACACGCTTGATCGCCGCCGCCGCTGCCGATCCCTCGGAAGCGTTCTCTGCGACGTCGATAGCCGTCTTCTGGTGTAGCTGTTGTTGTTGTTGTTGTTGTTGATTGTGTAGGGTTCCGGTTGTAGCAGTGGCCGGTTTCAACGGGCTAAGCGTACAGTCGATGCCAACGCGAACGAAATCTGTCGATGCTCCTCCACTAGACGAGCTCAATATCGGCATTTCCCCATTGATAAGTTCTACCATGTCGGATACATGGCCCAAAACATTTTCTATAAACATAAATAAAAAACAAAATGTCATATAAAACGAAATAAATGATAAGAAACTACATAAGCTAGTATGTTATTTATATGTAATAATCACTGTATATGATTTGTACAAAGTGAACAAATAACTAATAAGTCGTATAAAATTAAATACTGGGACTATATAATTATTATTATTTAGTTTGTTTTGTTTTTAATCATAATGATCTTTTGTAATATCGAATTGGTCACCTATACATAACTAATAATAGCTTATAACTGTTTTAACTGTTTTAACATGCTGGTTTTAACATCACTGCGCCTACTATGCATTGTATTTAAATATAGTATCATTGGGAAGACGTAATAATGCCAATATTAATTATATATCAACTGGTCTTCAATAAAGGTTTCTACTTGTAAAATTATACGCATATATCAAATACGCAGCTCAAGAGGGTGAGTTATCGAAGTATACACATCTATTTTGTAGTTATATCGTATTTTGTGTGTGTGCGAGAGTGCTTAGAATAATATTTGTGGAAAATGCGTAGTATACAATATACTCATTTGGTTTTGACCAATTATATCATTACGTATCACATGCATCACATTAATAGTTTATTGCCAATTGCCAAACATTAACACGAAGACTTAAGTCAAAAACTCACGAATTACCACGATTAAAAGAATTATGACAATCCGATGACTTTGATTATATACAATTGTACATGGTAATGTAATAATGTTAACATGTCCTACAACCAGCGGTGGTTTTGGGTGTGAGGCAAGTGAGGTGGCGCCTAATCTATAATTTTAAAGTAAATAATACTCAAAAATTATACTTATTGATTCCCCAATAGTACATATTTCGATGGTAATTTTTAAAGTATTTATGATTTTATTTGAGAAAAAATTCTTTTTAACGAAGTTTAATAATATGAAATATGAATTATTATGTATTATATTGTATATAATTTCGTGTTCATTACCAAAAATAGCAATAAACCGATAAGAAATGCACGAAATAGTTATTACGCAAACAAAAGCTGGTATTTCAGCCGGTGGCAATGTTCCGATGACGTCAGATAGGCAACGTCGAACATCGCCTTTGAGTTTGTACTTGTGTACAAAAATTACACACACAAGCGTATGTAAATAAGTAGAATTGCGCATGAGCAATGATAATCTTGAGGCTTGATTTTCATCGCCTGAGTGTATACCTACTAAAAATAGATGCGGTATACTAGTATTATGGTCAACATCAAAACATAACCAGTTGTTAGTGTTACTTCCAGGAGTCAGTACAGTCCTAATTCAACCGTTGTAATAATAATTTGTATTTCTGCCTTGTTTATAACCTATACGGCAATTATATATATAATCGTACATACAATGAAAATTATTTTTATGTTTTTAATTCCATTTATTATGAAGTCAAATTTTTCTTATGAAAGAGGGGGAATACATAAGTCGCCTCATCAAAAAAATACTATCAAAACCACCTCTGTGTACAACCGGACAAATATCATTTCCCTGAGTGTGTCATTACATTATATATTATAATAGATATCATACACTCGTAGTCATAATTTAATATTTATGTGTGTGCATACTATAATATTTTAAAAGCTCACGCCTATGTGCGTCAAATATATTTGTAATGTATAAACGCGCATACTCATATCGCTACACAAAGCGACGCGCCACCGTTTTATTGTCGATGAAATAATGTTTAGAATATATCATTATTGTAATACACTCTTCGTATAATCGTCGTCGCATTATTGTGTTGTTTTTATGCACGGGTCGTTAAGTATAAAAGCTTACTGTGTGATGATACATGCGATTAATGATTCTAGCTATATAATCCAGCACGTTAATTGTTCGACGCATTTAGGTACGTACCTGCGGTAATTTTTTCACACAGTTAACTCTCTTGTCATTGCGGAAATTCATTAATAATTCGTATTGGTTTTTAAGGATAGTGAGGGAGATTATTATTATATATAAGCAAACCGTTTGTACAGACGATGAGTTGAATGTATACGGCAGAAAAAGTTTGAATATGGTTTGGACAATATTAAAATTATGTCATCCCATACTATGCATATAACCAATAAACTGAGCACATAGATTACTCACATTTTTAAGGTCAATATTGTTGTATCTTTGGAAAATAACATGTTATAAACTATTGAATTATTATAACAATACTTGTTACATTTTTTAAACCGTTCGCTATTTTACATAAACTTTTATATAATAAGTATTAATAGCCTCATGACAAAAATTAATTTTTTTTGTAAAAACATAGGGAGTATTATGAATATCATTCAAACTGAATAAAAATTGCATAGTTTTTACAAAAACAAAAAAAAATGTATGGAGTCAGTTAAATGGATCAACGTTTGTATATATTACATAGTTAGTAGTTTTGTAGAAAATAAAAATAATCAGTGTTTTACCTATACAATATAAATATATAATATTCACAACCTATGCAGTACCGATGACCTGTCTAGAGCACGCAGGCTGCGGAGTATATAATCTTATAATATGTATATATATTATATATTACTAACAGAATAATTCTATTTTTATTCATTTCACAGGGGGCCCCAATTACGTACTTTTGGAGAAAATGTTTAAATTACTTTTCTTCGTGTAATGGTTATGTATTCAAGTAAATATTTGTTTGACATCGATTTATTGCGATGTTCCAGCCGTATCTACTGTTGATTGTGATGTTCACGGGTAACATGCAAATATATCGATATTTGGCACCACAAATGTGGGAGGAGATTAGCGAAATACTGTATTTTGCACGCAAGACGCAGACGCCCGTGAATTGCCTATTCGTGACGCCGTGCCACGCGAAATTCGCAAATTTTTGAATGTTTGTTGTTACGATTTACGAACTTACGGAAGTTTAACGCTATTCTGAAAAGTGTGTTGATAGATTTTCATAACTAGTTGATATGAACGAAACATCAACAGTTGGAACATGAATAAATCCTATATGGTTATATTATTAGGCATTCTTGCTTGAAGGATTGTTTATTAGTTAACAGTTAAAAGTTCTTGTATAGAACAAAGATATTTCAAATAAAATCAAATTATATTTAAAGACAGAGGGTATATAATACTTAATATTGTTTTTCTGATTTGTCGTTACGGATAGTATGAAATAAGAATAGATATACCAATAGAGTTGTAAAACACACACAGACATTACGGTCTGAGTAATAAATCATAAGCGTCTTGACATATAAAAATTTAAGCTATATTACGTACCACCCCGTAAAAATAATGTTAAGTAAATATATTTCAAGATTATGTACTTAAGCATATTATAATACCAAATAGGTACCAAACGAGTTAGAAAAATAAATAATTTTTGTTAATACAAGTGTTTAAAAAGTATCAATTATTATAAGTACATGCGTGTGTATAAATTACAATCAAAACACTTTAACACGGGCAATAAGAATAACTTAATCGTGTCTTACTAGTGTTTATTGTTATATTATAACGGGTATTATACTTACACCAAATACTATTTCAGACTAATTGAATAATTTAAAAGTCAAAAACAAGGCAAAGGTCCTACATAAAAGATTAACGTTAAAAATAGAAACATTTTAGTTAGCGAGTTAGCTGCTCCTCATATACAACAATTGAGATGAGTGATAAGATACGTATTTTAGATAAAATATGAATTCAATACATAAATACATATAATATAGTAATATAGTCTTAATAGTTTTGTATCAGTTGTACTAAAGTTATTTTATTATTATGATTATTATTATTTTTAAATTACAATCGGTAATTTAATACGCTATTACTATACTAATGAGAACTATTAATTTATTTCTATAAATTGCAAATCGATAAATAAAATAGAATGCATATAAGACCATCCAAAAAAATTGAGTCTTGGCATTATTTTTTAGGTAGGCATTTTTTTATTTTTGCTTACTTAATCTATAATAAGCTAGTAACTCTCTGATTAATTCGATATATATACATCATGAAGGAACTTATTAACTACGATTTAAGTATAAAATATATCTTTAAAATATTGAAACATATTATATTAGCTGTTCAAAAGATAAACATTTAACTAATAAATAAATAAATAAATAAATAAAATGAACATGGAAAAAGCACAAAAGATTTTTTTTTAATTGTTAAAATTGACATATCAAAATGACAGCATGACATATGTATTATATAATTTATACTCATAATATTACGTATTTATCAAATAAAACATTGTTTTTAATCATTATTTTTAGTCAGGTACATACATATTAATAAAATTGTGATTTTCTTTACTTTTTTATTTCATCAAAATCAAATTTATAAAATTTATATTTGACAGTAAAAGTAAAAAAATTATATCTTCGTACTTAATTAAAATGCTGTCCTACGAAAATTTTAGGTATTTTTATCAATCAAAAATATAAATAATAATATTATACTTAAGTGTTAAACATGTAAAAACATATTTTTAAATACCTATCAAGTTAGTAACGAACTTAACAACTTAATAGCAGTTATTATATGGAGTAATTATATTTATTTTTATTTTCTAACTCTTGTAATACAACTGTTTTAAATTATTGATTAAATATAAATTTATTTTCCCTGGTACCTACCTATGAACAATACAGTTTAAATATTTGTAAAAATCAAAAAGGAATATACAATAGTTATTTTATTGTATATAGTTAATTACCTAGATAATATTCATCACCATAAGACAATAATTATTCAAACCGAACATCACACGTGTACAACGCGAAGAATAATATTGTCACATTTTGCTACATCAACTATATACGGGCTCTATAGATCTATTATAGTATACAAATCAAACGTAGACAGTTTTACGTATCACTACATCAGAATTCAAATGGAAAAAAAAAATTATTATTATTCTCCACAAAAACTGAAAACGTAAACAAAATTTGACGTCTTTGGACAAAGCAAACTGCATTGGCACACCAACATATTACCAATAAGGTGTGCTTAAAAATTTGGAAAATACAATAGTAAAAAAAATCATCTGTCGTCCGTTTTCGGTATTAGAACCGTAAATAGTCTGCAGTGCGTGTCGATGACACCGGACGACGACAATAATAAACGAAAAAAATGAAACTGAAATTAAAACGTGCGTTTTTTTCTATAGTTCTTACCGCCGGCGTTTTTGTTGTTGTTTTTGAGGTTGAGCCAGAAATTTTTTATCCACTGTTTTTGCGACTTGTCCCAAAGCTGAGCCATTTTTCACTGGGGCATTCCTCCACGGTTACTGACAGCAGGGAGACGAGCGCGCGGGACCAGAGACTAGACGAGACTAATAGTATAATGTAGTGACTATACTGCAACTATGCAGTTACTCTCTCTCTCTCTCTCTCTTTCTCTCTCTTTCTCTTTCTCACACTATATATTTTTTTTGTATATATGCGAGCGGTGCAGCTGCTCACGGTCGTCTTAAGAGAGGGGAAGAAAACGAAAAAAGAACAGAGATGGCAAGAGCGGGATCGAAAGATGAATGATAAACAAATTTAATAGAGAAAAAAAACAACAAAAAAAACTAGGAAATTGTGAAAACTTGAGATAAGCAGTACACGACTATGCAGGTGAACGCTTGCGGTACGAATGTTGCGCGATGATGCGGACGTGCAGTATAATATAATATACGATATTATCGCGCGGTCGCGGGACCGCAGCCAACAGTCAACAGCCTACTGAAGCCCCGAAGGCGGCGGGAGCGTTCCGTCCGAAACGGTCTCCTCTCTCGGTTTCCCGGCGGCACGTGTATACGGACGTTCGCAAGTGTGCGTGTGTGCGTGTGCGCGCGCGAGCGAACAAGCAAGCAAACAGCAACGGCGGCGGCGGCGGCGTCAACGGCGCGCGCGTTTACACTGCCTATAATATTATGTCGTCGAGTATTATTGTGGTGTTATGGTGCCTCCCCACGCGCGCGGCGATTCGTGAGCGCTTTGCCGGCGATAGCATTGCGTGCGAGCGTATTTAGACTGCTTCAGAGTGCGTTTGTGCGTGCGCTGCGTAAATAGTACTGTGTATATATATACAAAGATGTATGTGTATGTGCGTTCACGCACCCGCGATAAGAAGAACCGCGGAGTGCCGACTGGAACCGAATGCGGCCGAACGACGGCGCGCGCGGGGATCGGCGTGGAGAGGTGGAGGAGCAGCGCGCTGCGCGTATTTACGCTCGCGAACCGTAGGGGAAAAATAATAACGTAACAAACCCAAAAATACGGAGGTCATCGAACGACGACAAAGCCCTCGATTCGTCCTTGTTCCCCTGCATGCGACTAAATGCACACTACACGGTGGTGAATTGGGGGGATGGGGTGGTATGGTGGTTGGGGCGAAAAACGACAGCAACAACATTAAAATAATATTGCTGCGGTAAGAATAAAAACTTATCGGCGACCTCAGCTGCTGCTGCCGCGGCCCACCTGCCGGGCACACGTGAAGCATAGGGTTGTTTCGTATGGGAAACGATAGCCCTAGCCACAGCCCGCGAAAGAACACAAGATACATGCCGGCGTGGCGGGTGTCTCATCTTGGTCCCGACGCATATCATTAAAATATTATACAACCTAGGCGAATGACGATGATAGTCATCGCCGGTATTAATAGAACGATTTTTTTTTCAAGAAAGGAAAAACAAGGTTTTGATTTTTTCGTTACGAGTTCTGCGGTAACGACCGCGGGACACCGGTGCGTTGACCCCGGTGAATCACACGCACCGCGCACGCACACGCGAGCCAATAAGTCGGGCATTGGGGTCGGGATACCAACAACGACGACGACGACGACGACGAAAACGATCGCGGCGGCGTTTATTCTCCGAAAAAAGGGGCGCGCCTGCATTTGGACGGCCCGGGGTTCGTTGACACGGCCGTTCGGGAGCGAGCGCGTGTGCATCTGCCGAATTTTTATTTTATTGTTGTTCTTGTCGAAAACGCAGTACGCATGCACGCAGGAAGGCAATGCACGTTTCATTGCCGATGGAGAGAAAGAGTGAAAGACCGGGACGGGACGAGAGCGAGAGAGAGTGAGCGAACAGTGATAAAAAAATCAACACAACAAATTACACATGATCGCGCGCTTGCATAGTATAATAGTATATAATAACAATAGCGATTGTAATAATATTACAATAATATCATATTAGGTTTTGATATAGGTATAAAATTATAATAGTGTATAATATTAATAATAATAATATGGCATAGGCCATATCGGCGGCGGACATATGTGGGAGTCGTGCGTAACGCCGAATGCTTGTACTCTGATACCGTCGTGTGATTGTCACAGTACTACTATAAATTACTACTACTAATAATAATAGTAATAATAATATATGGGTCACGAGAAAATAAAAAAAGCTACCAACAATTATTATTATCGCCAATTATTACAATCGTCGCGTGGTGTAGAGTAGTGTGCACACTGCACACACGTCACACACGGACGCTTTAACTATTATCATGCGTGCTGTTGCTGTTGGTCGTATCGCGCACATATAATGTCGTCGATGCGGTTTTGAAAAATAAACGGCTTAAAAAAGAGATAACAATAATATCATTTTGTGCGTACGTCGACGGCGGAGAGATTATGCTATGCAGGCAGTAGTGGGGGACAGATTGGAGTGTGTATAGTACTATAGTTATGCAACGCGCAAATCGTAACACGAAATATTTTCATTAGGCGCGACGGGCGGTTGAGAGTGCGGGCATCGCGGTGCAGAACATGCGTGCGGCGGCGGCTAGTGTAACCTTTCCCAACGCATCGGTTCGGCGGCGGCGCGGGCCGGCGGTTGTGGAGGAGCTGGACGGCCGTTTCGGTGGGCCTCCGCCGTCGGTAGAAACGCAGGTCCGACGCCTACACGTGGGCCCCCGCGAACGGCGCAGCGGCCACGCGAGGCCGCCGCCGCCCGAACACCGACCTCGACAACTCGGCGGAGAGTGTGGAACGCGTTCGTATAATATTATAATGTAAACCCCCCTCACCAGTACACCCTCCCACCCGTATACCCCTTTCCCACCCACCAAACGTCGCCGCCGACACGCACTACACAATAATACATTTATTATTCGCACTGGAAATTCGCTTCTTTTATATTATATATGTATTTTTTTTATTTTTTTAGTAGACGCTGTCCCCGCCGCCGCCGCCGCCACTGACGGTCGTCGTGCAGTCAGTCGCCGCCGCTTTTGTCTCTGTACGCCAAACACAGACGGCACCGAAGGTTTCGAAAAAAAAAAACAGCACCTATATGGCTATATATACGTATTATATTATATTATACTGTACACTGCTTCGATATTTTTGCGCGTAGTCAGTCATTTATAAATTTTATCTCCTCGTAAGTATGTGTGAGTGTCGTACTGTCGTGGAAGTCTAGGTGCTGGTCATGTCGTACGCGCTTACACGACGCATCGTGGTAACACGTATATTTTGTGTTCATAATAATAAATATATCGTATTACCCGGTACGACGACGACGCCCCATTTGGGTAAAAGAGAGTTCGTTGCCCTCGAAAACAACCCCTAATGCGTCGGGTCGACCGGTCCGGTAGGCAATACTCGAAAAGATTGGGAGGGGGTAGTAAATGGGTGTGTGTTCATATTGTTATTATTGTGTGGTACAAGAGCTGGGCGGCGATTGACGGATAATATCCGTGAGATGTCCGCCCGAAAACCAGCTTTACCGATCGGTTTTGACAATGAGAACCAAAAATAAAATAAAGAAAATCATGTGTAAGAAAGGACTATGGTGATAACAATATAGACGGGTAATGGGTATAATGTATAGATAATGTGCGCAGGAACATTATAGTAATATATTATATAAACAAACAAGGGTCATAAAATATGTAATGCTCATTGTAATTTGTAACCGTTTACGATCGGTATCGGTTCCGCGCGTATTACGCGCACCGCGTTATCGTCAGACCGGCTACCTGTCGCCGTATTACGTAGACGATACATATAGAATAACCTATATTATAGGTAATATTATGTATATATATTACATTGGCAATGCCCGACCTTTTTCGTAATTTAATAATTCCATATTATTTAGTTTAGCCAACAATTTTGTTGATATTAATTATTTATCCTTTGATTTTTCAATCGTTTTGTTTAAACTAGACCTAGACACTTAGTACTATACTTATAAATAGTTAAACGTTAAAATTGCAAATCATGTCAAGTTTATTCGCAAGTCAAGGGGCTATATTTTTCATCGTTTCCCATTGACTTCTGCGTTTGGACGACTGCACGAGCGGTATATTCGAAATAATGGTTTTATGGTAATGTAGTACGCATGCTAATGCAATACCTACCTACTGCCTACTTATTATATTATGTATATTTTTTATTATTAAAATATTTTCTAATGAAAAATAAAAATCCGCTTTCACAAACAAATTAATTATTATAACTACAATATTAAAAAAAAAACCTTCTTCGAGTACTTACAATAATTATGTATTATATTAATTAATTAAGTATATCACGACGGAATTGATAGGCTTAAACCCGCTTAAAAATAAAATTATGATCTACTTTAGTAGTTAATAGTATAATTTATTTTATATCTAATTATTTACAACTCATAAATTATTAACATACATTTTTAAAAAATCAGAAATAATTATTTTTATTGATCTCTTTTATTATTATTAGTATTATTTGTTAGTTATAAATTTATAATATTTATATCTTTACACTAATGTATAATGTATACAAGTTATATCAAATCATTATAATTTAAAATGGCTAATTTTTAATGTGTTCTTGTCATTTATCGGTGTGGCAATAAATTACTATGAAAATAATTCAATGTTTTCTGATAACCTTTAAACTTATCCATCGTTCAGAAATAAAATCAGGAAATGTCGGACTAATGCAGTCCAGACATGCGTAAGTATAATACGACTTAAATTAAACTACTGATGGTCAATTATTTTTTACTAAATTAATGCTGCTACGCAATATTTAACATAATGTTCTTAAATTTAATAACAAATTAAACCAAACGTTGCCCCAAATCTCGATTTTGCATTGGTGTATATTATATTTAATAATCCCATAAAACTTATTAGGTACACTAGTAACTAGTAGCTTTATACTTTTATTCCTATAACTATATATTAGTATTGATTATGGTTTTGCAAAATCATTGGAATATTTAGCAATTCCGTTCAATAAATTATTAAAATTTAACTTTGATTTAAATGTGCACAAACTCTAATAAAAAAACATGTCCGAGAAATTTTACGTATCAAAAATAACCATTTGAAGAAAAAAGCTATATTTAATTATAACTTGTAAGTATAATGCAGAATGCCGAGATTTTAATGTCCAAAAAATTGCAAAAAGACTAAAAAAGTTAAATTTGTTGAAAAATTAAAAAATTACATTATGATAATCAACAGAATTAGTAGGTATTGCTTAAAACACATGGTTCACTTATAAAGCAATTTTTTTAAACACAAGAATAAAATGATATTCTAACAAAATCCCACCTCTACTCATAAATAACTTATAACTTATAATATTTAACTTCGCAAAAAAAACTCTCCTATACACTCTTCATCAAATTACTACACCAACTCGCCACGTCACATACCATATACGTGTATCGCTGAACTCTTTCTGTTTTCAGTTCCAAAAACTGTTATAGGACTTATGGAATTTGGTTGCTAAAGACTATCGGGATAAATAAAACAATAGGTACCTGGTTAACAGTAAAACTTTTAATTTAAGTATTGCGACAACGAATGATTTTCTTGACTATCTAATCAGAGTGCATAATAATTATTTAATGGGTATATCATTATAATATTATATCGTTGAAGGCATTAAACAATTTATTGTATTTTAAGTTATAACAACCAGTCGTTGATCTGATTGATGTTGGTAAAAAAAAAATATATAAAAGGCATGGAGTTTAAAAAAAAGTATTGTTGACTTAGGTCAAGATAATTATAAATTTTATGTATTTAAATGATATCTGGGTAAGGGTAAAATGAAGATTTATTGACATAAATCAGACAAAATTAAAGTATAGGATCAATTACTTCGCTATGGAGATATAGTACTGCAGTACTGCGCAACTAATTTCATAAACACAATCCCCTAGTATAGTTTGGCTCCGGTTTTCGCATCGACTACCAATATATAAGTATTAGGTTTAACTTTCAAAATACTTTTTGATACATATAGACGCAGCGATAAATGATAATACAATATTGAATTAATTTTTATACGTTGTTAAAATTATAATTTAAAAAAAAAAAAAGAAAGTACGTATGGTACCTCTACCTATAATATGTATACAATAATTGAATAATTATTAATTTGTTTTATTCTTTTACATACACTTAAGCTTAGCTCTAATTTGAAACAACGTTATTATAAATATTTATGCAGGTAAAATCATTTATTGTGCCACGTAAATAATTTTTTTTTTTTTAACTGTAGGTAGGTACTAAATGAAGTGCAATAATGGGAAGGTATTTGCTTGCGATGAACACATAATTTAAATCTTTTTTAAATAAGTCACCCAATTACATTCACAGTTTAGATTAATTAGGTCTATTTATTTCATCATTTTCACGTTCACAAAAATTTTTGCGAACAAAAAAAAATGTGTAACTAATGCAAGATTTGCTTAAACGTGCTGGAAAAACTGGAGAGACAATATTTATGGATTTTAATACTTTATACACCGCCTATGAAACGTATATAAAACAGTAACTAATACGCATTACGTTGTGTCATTTGTCAATTATAACCATGGTAAATAAAAAACAACTAATGTACACACCTTGGTTGTTCGCTGATGATTCATGTTGCGATTTTTACTTCAGACGATGACTTACCACTCGTTGGAATGGTACAGAAATTGGATTTGGTAGAGCAGCAAAGGCGCGTGTGTGCTGCTGTATGTCGTCGGATCGAATCAGAGTGTTGCGGAGACGGTAGCGGTTGACATAATATTATAATTTTAAGTCGGACACTTTTTCGAGAAGGTTCGGGCGCAAATGCATAAGCACAAGTGTTTCGAAAAATTCCAGAGCCTGGACGACCGAAAAATAAAAAAACGAACAGTGTACGAAACGAAAACAGCGGTGAAAGTTCGGAGGATGTAAGGTTTATCAAACAGTATTTGCTAACGGCGAAAAATAAAAAAATAATAACAATAATATTAATAGTAAAAATAATAATAATAATAATGATGATAATAATTTAATAAATGATAATGTCGAAAGCATACGCGTTTTTGCAGGGCGAAAAAAAAAATCCGCGAACGGCACCGGCCGAAGATCGAAACAGTACCACAACAATGGTTAAGTTAATGGGGACGAGGAACGAAATCCGAACGGAGCCGGCCCGGACTATTTACCTCTCTTACCTCTTTGGCCGAGCCGACCGCGGCCGACGGCGGAGCGGCGGCTGCCGAAGGGCGCCACGGTTGTGAACCCGGCACAGTGCCGAATTTCGAAGCGCGTGGAGGAGCCGGTCCGTCGTTTCTGCCGAGTGCGTGCCGCGCGTGGCATCGCTTGCGGACGCACTCACACGCGCCCGCGCGCTCACACGAACACGATCGGTCGGTCGGCCGCAACCGCACACGCACGCGCAAGTCGTCCCACCCGTCGACGGTTCGTCCGTGTCGCCGCCGCGTTTCCGCGTCGCACTCGCTCGCTCGTTCTTTCGTGCGAACACGCACGCACTCACGCAAGCGGGGCGTACGCACTCACGCACGCTCACGCATACGTTGCGCGATGCGATGTGATGATGCCAAATTGAAGATATAGTAATATTATAATATTATTACCTTCTGGTCGCGTCTTCGTGGAACAACCGAAAACGAACGCTGGTCGGCAGACTCCACCTCACTCCTGGTCCTCGGCTGCGGTGGGGGGAGGGCCCACCGGTTGTCCGAAAAAAAACCGAGAGAATGAAACAACTAATTGTTGTGAAATACTCACCCGGAGTTGTATTTCTATTGGTCCGCTGTTGCCACGCCACCTGACACTGCTGCCGCCGCTGCGATTTTCCACGTACGCGTGTCAAACAACCCGAAAATCCTGAGAGATCGCGATCAGCTACGGCCGCAAATCGTTGACTCGAACCTGTTTGGGTTCTTTTTTTAGTCTTTTCCACAAACCCCCGCTCCCACCCACCTCACGTACACGCGTAAAAGAATGCGACTTTAAGTCGTAGGCGACGTAACACCGAGTGGAGTGGACCGTAGGTACTCACCGGCCACCGCCGCGCCACGTCGATTTGGTTGATTGTTATGAATTTGTTACTTTTTTTTTCGTTTTCGATTACCTACTCGAAACTCCTAAGGTTCACGAACTGGATTTTTCGATGCACCCGACGACGTGTTTTCTTTACTCCGAAATCCGCCACCAGTACCGCCGGTACACTTCCCACCGTCTAGCATAATATTTACATCGGCAATATTTTACGATCGTAAAAACTCCAGAAAAACATTAACGCATGTCGACATGGTAGAATATACAACGATATTGGAATGTTTATTTATAAAAAAATCTCTTGTCTGTTCATGTAACGAAATATTATGCCACGTCTTATTATACTATATATACTATATTGTCTATTATTGTTTTTTTCTTATTTAAAATCTGTGTTACAAAACACAAAGTCTATTATGCTAGTTGTTAGGTACTACCTATTACTTGCATATTATAACGTAAATATTTTCTTTGCAAATTCCTTGTATTATCTACCACGAAATATTATGTATTTCATTATTTGTTTATTTGTATACAATAGTATACATACCGTCTCTACAATTTAAGCATTACGTGTTACTGAGATTATTTTTAAAAAAAAACTTATAGATTTACTATCTAATTAAAATGTATTATTATGTATTAATTCGGCTCGTAATTTACTCAAATTTTACTTAACACATACAAATCTCCTACTTTACTTTTTCATACGAATACTTACGTGTTTTTACATTAACTATGAATTATTATTTCACGAAACTATTATTATTTATTTTGATTTTAACAACAAGTTAATCCTAATATATTAATATTATGTTATTCGGCTTTAAATTGGTCAACTATGAAATCCAAAGTGTTGTATCTAAAAACAAGTCAATAACTTCTCTTTTTTAAATATTAGATAGTTCTTAGTTATATAAACTATTTAATGCAAATAGATCACTAGATCAGGTCTTGAAACAGAATGAGTTAAAAAATAAGGTTAAAATACAACCTTGATAGTTGATACCTAAATAAATTATCTATAGACTTGTTTACTAGTTAAAATTATAGGGTTTAAATATTTGTAAACGATAATAATTTTAAATACATCAAACATTGTTTGTAAGCATTGAAATATTATTTGATGATACTCTTCTTCAAAAATGAACTTTTAAAAGTGTACAACATAAGCGTACGCACGGGGTTGTCAGGGTAGGCAGTTGAGTACTCCGTAAACATTTTTCATAGTGTGCACAGCTTTGAGTATAATAGATATATAGGTGTAAAATAAGTATTACGTAAGATACGTACGTACCATATACATTCTATATGTATATTGGAATATGGTTATGATATGTAATATTTATACTAAAATAATCGTTAACGTTTTATTTGAAAAAAGTAGGTCTACCAGCTACCCATAAATTAAAATAATATACAAGTTAATTATTAAAGCATGATCATCTTATTTGTATGCTTAAATTATGGATATATAAAAATTAAGATTTTTGGAATTTTGTAAGTATAATTGAAGACCATTTTCAAATCATTAAAATTGTTTGTACTGCACTTTAGGATAATCCTGCAGTGACAACACAAACTTCAGTTTTCCAAATAGGAACCTCCCTTTTTATTTTTTAATTAGTAAGCAGATATTTTTTTTTGATAATTTTAATATATCTCAATCAAAATTCAAGTTAGTAATTTTTAAGTTATGTAACTTTGTGTTTTAAGGATAATATGTCTATGGTGATGGGTGTATAAGAAGTATAGATAGGGGCTTAGACGATTTAAAAAATATATCAGTTACTATTGATTTATCAAAATAAATAATTTGTAAGAATAATCCAATATAAGTGTAATAAATACTACATCTAACATTGCATATAGTTTTTATTTTTACAAAACCAATTGCAAGGATCATTATCCTTCCCATAAATATTTTAATAACTCAGAAACTACTCATTAGAATTTTGATTTAGATACCTCGACATTTTTAAAAAAATCATCCGTTAAATAATTTTTAGTAAAAAGGGGAATTCTCAATTGAAATAGAAGTATTTGTGTCACCACGGGATACTCCTTAAGTAGTACAAATAAACCTGGAATGTGAAAATATGATCTTTATGTCAACTTAAAAATTCTAAAAATCAGAATTTGAATAAATGCACTATTAAAGGGAAAGATGGGACTGACTGCCGACTGAGCATGCTTAAAAAAATCATCCTGTATTTCATTATTTATTATATCCTTGATATTGTAAATTTACAAATAATATTTAACATTATTTTGTTTACCATGTGATATCGTAGTGAATGTCTTATGTGATTGATATAATGATATGTGCCTTTTATCGTAAGAGTGGTTAAAAAATATTATCAATTCCCAAATGGTTGAAATAGAATTTAAATGAAAATGTGAATGTGAATACTTAAATATTATTTATGACCACCTAACAATTTAATGTCTACGTAGTGCGTACGCTATGGTGTACAACATAATAATGTTGTGGTTGTATTGCAACAATAATCATTCATATTCTGTTATTTAGTTTATTATCAGATTTTCAAGTTGGTCTGTTTTCCACTACCCCACGGCTATTCAACAGTATTGAATAATAAATATAATTGTATGAATTCAACTATTCTTTGTAGTGGTTTCCTATTGTTATATATATAATATATATATATATATATATATATAATATTAACGTTTGTTATTTTAAAACTAGGTATGTATTATTCTTTTTGTAAGTACATATGATAAATTCATAACTCATAAGGTTTGAAAATAGGTACTTTGTTTTTGAGTCATTACTAAAATAGTATATAGTAAACATTATTTCAAAACACGCAAAATCACCGACATGCGTGAAAAAAGTTGACCTTACCGGTCCATGTCATAATTTCGAACAACATTCTAAATAGGTCAGATAAAGATACATATAAAACTAATGGTTTATGAATTCAGATCTATCACCAAAAAATGATGTGAATTTTAATAATTAACAAAAATACACAATCAACAGTGAATAAAAAAAAATAAGAACCGAAATATGAGTGAGATAAGCTACTATAATAAAATTACGTTTAAACGTTTACGGTAATACGATGTACCTAAATTGTTGTGATACATCCCAAAACCCAAGGTTGTCAAACAAATTTTCATAATATTTTAATATTTCTGAAAAACATAGGTAACAAAAAACAATTACATTTTTTATTACAATTAACTAAAATTTCAAACCTATATTTATTGTTATCTAAACTTGTATAATCTGGAATATTCAATATTTTTTTAAATTTTAACTACTGTTGAAATATATGTAAGGTACATAGTTTTATAAAATTCATAATGTTAAAATCACCTAGTTAATAAATTATGCATGTTATAGAGCTACCTAATGTATTTTTTTTTTAATATTTAAATAATAATTATAATCTATAACATTAATATAAATCTATAAGTTGTTGAAAAATAATTAAAACCTCTTAAATTCTAATTTATTCTAATATCCATTACTTAAATACATCAAAAACAAAATATTAATAGTATTACACTAAAAAATATCAATACCTACCTATTTTAGGAACAAAACTAGATTGACAGTTGTTGGCGGTCTAGTGAGTAAAAAAAAATACTGTATATATTTTATTATCTATTAGAGAAAGTTCTATATTATTATGATATATATAAATATGCAAATGAACACATTCTATTATTCTAGGTTCAAAAATCAGAGGTCATTACACAATAGACTATTGCCATCCTATATACAGTAGGTATACGTACTGTTTTAAGAGTTAGACAGCTGTTCGTACTTTCACACGTCATATTCTTCAGATACTTTTCATAACCTATTAAAATCATTTGAAACTACTTAATTATAAACTTAAACTAGATAATTTGTATTATTTATAAATTGGTTAAATTAAATTATAATTGTTTTGTCTACAACATTGAATATTTTTCTTTGAGTATGAAATTAGTAAAAACTAAAATATACTGTTTATGAAATACAAATATACAATGGTAGTTTAATATTTAAAAGAATGTTTATTGTTTTTAAAGCGTGTGTTTTTTCTATATTGCGTCTGTCTTTAATTTTTGGATAAGTAAAGATGCTTCAATCTTCAATATTGAGCGTAGTTTCTGACAGTAAATTGGATCAAGTTGGTATACTTCGAGGGAAAATTAAAGAAAAAGTAATAAGGAAATAACAAAAAAAAATTAGTGGAAAAATGCTAGCAGAAAAATATAAGTTACTCAACAATTCACGAGGATTACTCATAAAATCCCCAGTATTTTTCAAAATAATCTGAATAAACGAAAAAAAAAAATTATAAAAATAACCACCGACTTGAAATTGTCAGTAAATATTCTTATCAACAATTTCTAGAAACAATATAGTTTTCAAAATATTTTTGCTTTCTTTATGCTATTTATAGACATTTCGACTTTTCAACTTTTATTTTTTCAAGTTATGTGGGATAAATTTTTGTTTGTGAAGAAAAAAACGCTACAGTTTCAATGATCCTCATACATTTTTATAGTCGAAAATACATAGAAATGTTTTTTTAAAGGGTTCAAGTGTTTATAATATTCGACAAAATCACGAAAAAAAGGTAATTATTTCGTAGTTAAGAATTCTTCATACATTTATTTATTTTAAAACCTTAAAGCTTAAAAATATCTGACATTATTTATTATAGCTAGGTATTTGTACACATAAAAAAAATGAAGTTTTCTAAATATTTAGATGAATTTTAAGCTGTTTATACCACGAAGTTATTTCACCTATCTATACAGAACCTACTTAGGTTTTGAATTATATAATAATTACAGCTATATTCATGAATTAATAAAGGTAAGTATCAATAATAATTAAATAATAGCTATAGGTACGGTACCTGGCTTTTTTGGGGGGTACTTATAATATTATGTTATTTGTTTTTCCAAAAATGATTTCTACCTAATAAATAACCTATAGAAAAATAAATTATTTATAGCATTATAAGTAGGTAGATATAATAATAATGATCTTGCTATACCCTTAGAAATATAGACTGACTGCTCCAGCTCAAAATCGTTTTTCGTAGACAATGATTTATTATTGAACTCAAAGTTAACCCAACTATTAAACTCGATTAGTGATTACCTACTATACAGCAGAGCGATTTACAGGTTTTTTCATATATTTTCCTACGTTGTCACGTTGTTCGTTGATTTGAATTATATAATATAAAAAAATTATTATAGAATAGTGAATTTTAAATAACCAAGGATGAGTTAAAATGTAGGTAGTCATTATTCTATAGAACAATAATCGCTATAGTTATTTGATTTGAATGTTGAAGGTTATTTTAACCTAAACGCATGTAATAAGTTAGGTTAAACTAGAAAACTGGATACAAGTAATACAAATAATTAAAATGCCATTCAACTATTAAATTAAATACATTTTTAATTTGACGGTAAGTATAGAACGTTTTAAATTTCTAGTGTAAAAAGCCTGGATGTTAATAATATACCTATTGTCTATTCTCGATAACTATTCCTGACAGTCCGCAAGCGACACGCCACATTTCCACTCAACAATTTAAACAGAACACTAAAACATCTAGAAATAACCAACTGCTTTTTAAACTTTCTGCATACCTACTTTAAATTTTTTGCTATTTACCTATCACCTTGACTCCGCCTAGACTAAAGAGCTGTGAATATGCTTGGAAAATGTTAAGGTCAAATATGAATCGTAAATAACAAATAAATATTCAACACATTCTTCATCTCTTTCGTTTTCATAAGTCTTAACCATTTTATTAATTTAATTCCATTTTTATTCTTGAAACATCAAACATTAATGGCTAAAAAATATATATATACAATAAATAATATAGGCATACTTATTATGAAATAAACAACATTTACATGTATAGTAGTAACTTATACTTTATACAACTGATATAATCATTGGTTAATTTAATTGCATTGTTGTAGATGAATAAATGAATCAATGTAAAAAGTGCAAAATTTATCCATCAACAATGCGTTTGTATACTTACAAAGTATCGTATAAATATATATAAGTACATAACGATGCACGATGCACCTATTTTTAAAAAACCTAACATATTTTGAAAATGCCATAATAATAATAACATAAAGTAAACTATTACGTCGATAGCTTAAGCAATATTTTTAGATTAAAATGAATTACAAATTACAAAATAATAAGTTATTCTCTGCATAGTTGATTTTTAATTTAGCAATTAGAATAGATAAATCTAAACATTGTAATACCTATCCATAAAAAAATATGTATCTACAACCGTGTGTATTATTATGTAACAACTAACAATTTACAAAAATAAGCACAAATACACAATGTACTAATATAAGTACCAATAGTAAGACTATAGCTGTAGCTTATGAAAATAATAATCATATGAATAAGACATTTAATAACTTGTTATTTTATAATATGGTACTTATGCATATAGAAAATATGCATATCTATTTAGTGTTTATTCCCTTTTAGTTTATATCAGTTTATGTTTTATATGACGTTACCATAGTACCCAATCTATATATCGAAAAACCAAACATCATTAATGTCCCACTATTCACTAATGTGATTAAATCAAAACCTTGCTTAAGTCATAATAATAACATTGCCCACTTTCAATGGTTTTCTTCAGTAAATATTTTAATATTTGTTTGATATTTCTAAATTATAAGCAAGTACAATTTATTTGTATAATATGTAGTCAGAAAAAAAAAATATTATTTAGATATTTTATTTTTTTTAACTTATGACTATCTAAACATAAAACAATGAAGGAAAACCATACCAAATTATGGAAATTAACACTTCGTAAATATATAACTCGTAAAAAAGTGGCCACAAAAATCTATGTACTGAATTAATTACTCTTAAATATCTCGAGTTAAATTTAAGGCCCATTATTGTATGGTTAATTAGGCACATTTTTTAAAATAAAAGGTTCAAACTATAACAACTGAAAGTGAATAAAATATGTTTATTCATTAATAAATATTTTCAACAAATAAATAATTGACTAAATAACAATTATAAAAATAAAACTAAATCGATAAATTATAAACATTGCAGATTAGTGTATAATATATAACTTCATCAATTATATTATGTGGTATGTATTTATCGTTTAACACTTATTTTTATAAATTTTGAAAAGTAAAACAATCCTAAAGATATACCATGTCCCTCATTTAATAGAGCTGAATAATATGTTTAAATAAATCAAATTAAAAACATATTTATTACAATTTGTTATAATATAATATTTATCAGTTATCACATAACACATTACTATATCATAAGTAACCTGTAACTGTTACAGACATTTTTAGAATCTGAGAGGAGCAATAAATGTGTTGATTTTACAATGATGTGTATTTTTTTATTATTATAAGACTTATCCGTCAACGCCTTTTAAGTTTTGGGGCAGAAGAAATGATTGAATTCTTTCACTTTTGCATCTTTTCTGGTAAGAAAATTAATCTTAATGGTACTGTGTGAGATCATAAGTAAAAAATTCCCAGTAATTTAAAAAATGTAAGGGGAAAAATTAAGAAATAATACTGAGATTTTTATGTAAACCCAGTTTTCAAAAAAGTCGATTTTGTTTTTTGTTTTAACTCTTAAAAAATGGAAAGTACATGAAATTTTCACCAAAATACATTGTCTATACAACATGCCATTTCAAAGTTTTTTTGAGCTATTTATATTGAATATATATATTAATAATTATACTGTATTCATTTGCAAATTATTTTGAGTTAGAAATTCATAAAAAAATGTCCATGAATATTGGCACACGATTTTTTTTTATAAGGATTTAAAGTTCAAATTTTGACAAAATTCATCAAAATGACAACAATTTGCAAATTATTTTGTAGTTAAAAATCTATAAAACATACAACTTTTATAGCTAAAGATTGAAATATAAGACAAAGATACTCATAAATAGTATATACCTACCTATAGTATAACCGAAAAATCTAAAAAAACAGTTTTTTTTTGCCATTTTTAGTTCAAATTAGATATTTAAACAAAAAAATAACGATTTCAGTTGTATTGTTGTACCTAATTAAAAAATCATATTCGTGTATAGCTTTTAAACTATATTATTATATTTTATACACAATGACATGTTCAAATGAATTTTTTTCGTTAAAAATGAATATAATATACTGTAGTACCTATAATATCATAAAATATACTTAATGATATTATACCTACTTGCCCATTTTTTTCTCACGAAAACGCATTTTAGCTTAAAATCATAATCCATTTCAGAATTTATTTCATCTGAAGTTGATATATCTATATATTAGGGATTATATAACAATATAATTTATATATCAAGTGAGTATTTTAACAGTGGACACTTATTACTTCGAATAATAATAATAATGATTTTTTGAAAAAATATTTTTGTATATAATTCGGAGGCATTATTTACATGAAAATTGTTTTTTTTCTATTTTAATTGTTTTTTTTTTTTAATGTTCTTTTACTTTTTGAATGAAATCATGTATTTTTAATTTAACATTACAAAGCAGAATCTACACATTTATACCTTTCAAGATCGTGAGTATTAACTGATAACATAGTCATCTAGACATCCAGTATAGTACCCAGTATAGTGTTTGTTTATATGATACTACGGTAGTCTGTGTAGGTATGTAGCTCGAAACTCAACGATTAGACGGTATAACGCAAATTTCACAGCTATCGCCCTAATAATTAGTAATAAATCATCGCATTAAAAGTGTCAGCTTTTTTCAACAATTCAGATCAGATTGAGTGGATTTTTGAATCATATACTTACTTAATAGTTAAAACCATCTCAATTCTCCTAATACATTTTGTCTTTTTCTGCTAAAAGTTATAGATTAATCATTAATGTTATTAATTAGTATGTTAGTGTAGGTAGGTGATTTAAAAAAACATACATTTATCATTCAGTGTATTTCTGTATTGGTGTTATATAATTAGTTTTTAATACATCAAATAACTGTATTTAAATGTATAGGTATTATAATATAATGATTGTGAATACTAATATAGTAATAAGCATTATAGATTATTTTAAATCATTAATAAATTGATAATTTATTAATGTATGTATAATGACATAATGTATAGGTTGTTACCAAAATACCTAATAGAGTTTCAATGTTTTTTAAATGTTTATAAATTATTCAAATTACCTATATGGGTTATAATTGTTTTCATTTTTTTTAAATAGTTCTTTGCACGCTTCTACGGAATACTAATTTAGTAATTTATTTACATTGATTTTATATATTATTCAAAACTAATTTTATTAGTTACCTATATTTTGTAATATACTATATATTAAAGATTCAACATAACAATGCTTGAAATAATTAAATTTGTTTTCTACAAAAATAGACAATAGGTAGTGGCAATGAAACTATTTAGCCATTTGAGAGCTTCTAAATATTATTTAATCTTGTGTATGCAATATTGTTAAGACGTATTTTTATTTTAAATAGATAAGTAGGTATTTAATTTAATTTGGTAGGCTCTAAATAAAATAATTGAATTGGAGCTCAGCGAGAATTGTTTTGAGGTACCTAGCTAAAAAAATTAATATTGAGTATCCTGCAGGATAGAAGACCGTATTTAGTCTATGCTACTAGGCAATATAAATTAAAACACGTAAATAAATATTCATATTATAAGAAAAATAGTAGGTATTAAGATTTTGTAATGGTACAGTAATTATCGCGAACGACCATACCACGTTGAATACACCAGTTCTCGTCCGATCACTGAAGTTAAGCAACGTCGGGCGTAGTTAGTACTTGGATGGGTGACCGCTTGGGAACACTACGTGCCGTTGGCATATTCTTTTTTATTTATTAGGTAGTTTTTTTTTAAATTACTAAAAATATAAATTTTTTTTAACAAGACCAGTTTTCTTTTTACCAAAATCGAAGACTGTTTTTCATTCTATACTACTAAGGATGTATGTTTTATAATATATTTATACTGATTGTTACCGAAATCATCGCATTAATTATATTATTGGCACTCTTTTTAATAACTTTTTATTAAAATTTACTTTAAACGTTTTATGCTTTTTAGATATAGTTTGATTTATCGTGTGGTTATTGGACTGGTAATTATTTTGCTCTAATTAAATATTTGAATGATCTTAGTGGTCGATTGTTCAACAATGTTGTATTTATTATTATAAAATAATTGGCTTCTAGATTAGATAAATTTGTTGCCTTCTCTGAATACTAAACAAATTAAAAATGCCAAAGAACTACAAAGAAACCGACTTTATAAGCATTTTTTTTTATCTAATAGTATATTCTATATAAAGTGTAAGAAGACATAGTTAAATATTAGTTGCTAGAAAAAAGTTATTTTTTTAGAATAATTAAAAAGTTATTTAGGTAGTATATTAATTATCCCTTAAAACTTAATGTATATTTTCTATAATAAATATAGAAAACGCTTTAGTTTAGAAAGTTAAGAATGCTCAGCTTTTATAAGATGCAGTCTCGTATGCAGGGGGTTTAGGGTTAAACCACAAAACCCATACTACCGAAGTGGTTGTCTACTTGTCTGTATATGTGTCTGATAAAATGGGACAGCTAGATTTCTCCATGCAGTGTACGCAGAGCCCCCTCCCCTATTGGCCATATTATTATTACCTTTTTTAAAAATATTTATCAAGTTTAAACTGTCTTTAACTAGCTAGTAGGTAAGGACATAATTTCATATATGTCTTACCAGATTGCCTACAACCAATAACTAAAAATACATATCAGATGGGTTGAATTCATTTTTGCAAAAACATTGTATTTACATACCTACCAATTTTCTTAAAATTGTCAGTAATTTGTTGATAAAATTATGAACTACTTGTGTGAATGAACTTGTATTAAAATTCCAAGCCTTACCTTTAAATTTTTAATTTTTTACAATAATTTAACAGCAAATAAATTGTAGTTTTGTCAAAATTTGAACTTTAAATGCTTAAAAAAATAACCATGCTAATGTAGGTATCTTTAATATTTTTAAACATCTATAATAAAACTTAAAATTAACCTTATATCACATTTTTGAGCTTTTTGACGTTATGAATTATTTTTTTATGACATCCTTAGAAAAATCTAAAATTAATTAAATACAATACAATTGAAGACTTGGTCTAACCAAGGTTACTAAACAATTTTAACAAATTTCCATTTATTTATTTTTGTTTTTCCAGATTATTTTAAAAGTATTAAGAATTTTCAACGTTGACCTTCGAAAAGTACCAACTATAGACCCAATATGCTCCCAAAAGCCTCCATCTAAGTTTATGACTAGAGCATTTTTTCTACTAGAAAAGTTGAGGAATTGAAAATGGACAAACATTTTCAAATACCTCACCTAAACGTCTGAAATTATTAGACCGGTTAAAAAAAAAAGTAAAATTTTAATTAATTTTCAAGCCCCCCTCCCCCACGTCAAAACTCCTGCGTTCGTCACTACCACCATGATCAGCAACTACAATATTCAAAAAATGTTTTTTGGTGGTAAGTTGGATGATATTTGATAAAATATTAGTGATAACTGATTAATATTAAATAATGTCTCTCAACGACTAATCTTGTATACATTTACAATTCGAAAACTTATACTTATACCTATTTAATACATACATTATTAAAAAAATAATAAAAAGAAAACTGCAACATATTAAGCACTAGGTCACCTACCTATTCAGGTGGGCATTTAGTTGTCTCGAGTTACCCCAGGTTCTATTTCATAGTACTCCTAAAACCTATTTAAACCAAACAAAGAACAGTGCACTGTGCCAATCAGTAAAACAAAATTAATGTGGTGTTTGACTACGAACTTATAATGTGCAATTGAACGAGGGCGCTTTTAAATGTAAATTTCATTCGTTTGATTTATCGAAGGTTCAATAGATTTTTTCGAAAGAATGTTCTATTGTGAAACAGTCTTCATTCTTTTTTTAGTAATTTTCCCAGAAATTATCGATCAATTATATGAATGACTTAACGTTTAACCTTTAAATATCATTATTTTTATAGACCCTGGTAAATTAGTTTCGAAATTATAAATATAAACCTAACCTAACCTATTGTTCTATGATTAGTTATTTACTTTTATGTTTAATCAATGTATGATAATTGCATAGTAATGTAGTATGACTCATTATATTATCATTCATCAGTAATCATATCAGAAATTATTATTATGCACGCTAAACGGTGCTTTTGAGAGTTATACAGTTATACTTATGTCAGTACAGATTAATTTGTGTCATAATTGTATTTATATTTCAAACTTAAATGTATTTGAGTAGGAATTCAAATCAGAGTTAAGAATTTATAGCCGTTAATTTAAATCTAAAAAAATAAAAATAATAAATTTACTTATTAAAAAAATGCATAATTTATAAATACATCACAATGTGATTCTTTTCACTGAAAACATTAATAATTTTGAAAACAAGTATTGTTTTTTACGGTAACTTGAAGTCGTTACAATCAACATTTATCACAAAGTATTTTTATCATTAAATTTAAGTTTGAACTTTGAACTTTCTAATGTCAATTTCTAATTATTATTTCAGGTATCGAATATAGGTTTAAAAATAACCATATCAAACAGTTATTTCAATTTGATTTAAAATATTTAGCACTTTCGTGAGATGTTGTCAGCAAAAATTAGTTTATAGAAGCTGAGAGTCTACTCAGAATCGTTGCTCATATAATATGATGATCAATAAATGATTGAATTCAAATTGAATGAAATAATTTATATTACCTATATCATATCCAGGAACACAAAAAACATATTTTACATTGAAGAACGACTTTCCCGGTTTTTTTTACGTTAAAACAATTTGTCTACACAAATCGGACAAATTTCAACTTCAATAATAAATGTATATAATCTTTAATTTTATATGATACTAACTAATTCCGTGCACTTAGTTGCAAGCTAAAAATGCCAACTCGAAATACTCTATCATTTAAAAAAAAAACCACATGACTATCGGATGAGTCATGAGTGGTTCCATAGACTATGCCTGACATAATTTCCATTTTAACATATTTTGTGTAGGTACATAGATAAATATATATTATTAATATACTATTATAGTATTAATTATTATAAACAATATAATAAATGCAATGTTTTTGCAAAAATGTATTTAGTCAACCCTATTATTAAAAATTAAATAAATAACTACTTAATAATAGGTAATATATACATATACTTAATATTAGGTACTTAATAACAATAAAACGATATAAATACATAATAAAACAAACCTAGCTATATAGACTCAATCACGAAAAACTCTTGAAATCTGCTACAGAGTGGTTACCTACTTGATCACTCATAGGTTAGAAGCTGAGAAATCGCAATACAGATTTTTCAATGTTGATTTTTTTTGGGGGGGGGGTTGGGGGTCTGTGTATACGATAAGTAGTCGAAATGATTCTTTGATTTCTAACTTCAGTATCTTTTCCAGCGGGAAAGTGTATCTAGTTGGTACAATCCAGCTGGGAGGGAAAAATTTGAAATTCCCATAAGTTTTCAAAAGCCCCGGAAAAACAAAAAAAAATCAAGGTAAAACTGGAATTATCTCGACAAAATTAAATTTGGTTTTTGACGTAACTCTAAAAAAATTACTGTAAATACATGAAATTTTCACTGAATGTTTATATTACCATCTTCTATATGTACACCATAAAATTTTCAATATTTTTACTCTTTTTGGATTATTAAAAAACAATTTTTTCATACTTTAAATATTAATATGCTTAAATAATAAAACATCGAAGTAAAAAATGTCAAACCTTTCCATGTTGTATTAAATATTGTATGTATTAAGTTAGTAGTTATATGTATATATTATATTATATACTAATAATACCTATGTATTATATTCGTCTTATTACATTTTTAATTTTACGGGGGATGTTAAATATTTACTAAATATTATACATAATTCATGTTTATACATAGATATTCTACGAAGCCATAAAAACAGAAACCTATCAGATGAATATTTTTCAATGGGAAACATGAATACTGTGTATGGAATGTCGGACGCCAGATGTAATTTTAAGCTCAAATACTACTAGGACGTCTATCGAACATTTGCCATTAATTTTAAAAGTGAGTGGCCACTACTCACAAGTCACAATGTGGCAATATTAATATGTTTTTTGTTCATCATGGTATTATCTGAATTTCATATCATTATTATATTTTACACATTTAATAACCGTTTGTTATATACCTATTTCATATTTTCATCTTACTTTATTTAACCCTCGTGTCGTATATTACATTGTTCATTTTGATAATTGGACAAAGGGTCGAATGATTTCGGTTGAATAAACATTTAACCGAAATCATTTGGACAAATTGACATTTTTCTGACAAGTATAAACATTTATTTTAATACATCGTGCTCTGATGTGACACAAAGTGTCGTTGTGGGTCATCGTTGCTTATCGTATATGTAATCACGAATGGTAAAAACTGTAAATGTGTTATATGTTATTATTATTACACATTGTGTTGTTGTATAGAACAGGGGTAAATAACTGTAAAAACTGAAGGGTTGTATTCAGCTGGCTTCTGGCTTAGAATATTTAAATTTTTCCGAACAATTAAAAAAAGTAGCATACTTGAGGATTCTCCAGAATGGAGAAGTAAATGGGAACTACTTTGTTTAAACACTTCTGACAGTATTCCAAAAATTTCTTGTGAAGCGTTAAAAATACCTAACAACGATTAATTTCCTACTATGTATAATGTATATACTATTAAATATTATGTTCTATTGAAAATAATGTGTAACATACCTGTTGAAAGGAGTTTTTCAACACTAGGTCGATTAGAAATGTTTTCGAGAAATGAACAACGAAATGTTAGACTATCACGACTTGCTGTAATGACCAGATGACAATTAATTTATTACCTATGGATTTAAAATACACAAAAGATGAAATTGCGCCGATATTGTTTTTAAAAAATAAAAAATAAATTGTACATAATATTTATACTATTTATTTCACAATAGGTATAATAACATATACTAATAAATATATTTTTAAAGTAAAATTGAGAAGTCTCTATTTGTATTGTACCTATATAGGCTACATTTCATAACTATGTAACTATCCGGTCCCCTAAAAATGTATAGTTGTGGTGATGCTAGTGGTAAATTGGCCTATAATAAAAATAATACCTATATACGCTATTGCTCCTGGAAATATACAGAAATATTATATATTATTGTAGCTGACAACATATAATTATGGAAGTTTATCAATTAAGTTAAAAATAAAAACTCAGAATTTTATTTTGTTTGAATTTACATTATAGTATAGGTACACGTAATAAATAATATTGGATCTGCATTTTACAAGAAAATTAATTAAAAACATCATACATGGGTACTGATGAATCTGCACGGTTCGTATTATGTATAGCTTGTATCTTTCATTTATGAGACCCGTTCAGTTTGATGTGTTAAACTTCAAACTGTCCGAATTTTGTGCGGTGTAACAGCTTTCAGCCTGCCAACGTTTCGAATTCGTCGGCATCAAAGCGTAAAGTAGAGTTAAAAGTTAAATAAGACTAATAGACCATGGTTTTACTTGAATTTAACAAGTGTCCAAGTTCTTATACAAATCAGAAATATCTATTTCGTCATGACTCGTGACTCATGAGTATATTATCATACCACAATTATTGGTTTATTGTAATTTAATAATTATTAAAATTCCACTGAATATTTTTACATTGAAATAAATAAAATACAACCTTGTTCTTAATAGGTAGTCATATTTATAACTTAAATATTTTATGTATAATGTATATACTATAATGTACAATATAAAAGTATATTGTATTATAAAGGTAAAGTAGTTTTAAAGTTTAACACACTTACTAATATTATATTATTATACAAGTACCAACTACCTACCTACGTTAATATATTTAATATAAATTGTACATTTGGATGATATTTAGCGTTCAAGTTTATTTTAATATAGACTAGTAACTTTAAATCAGAACAGTATCATGGTTATAATTTTATGTTTCACCTTAAGAAGATGCTACCCATGCGTTTGTTGTCTCTGTCTTACAAACGCACAACCGCGACATAGCATATTTTCGTTCAATAGTTTCAATAAAATGTGTTGTTAGTTTTAATATTAGAGTAAATTAATATATTATCATACTTTTAGGTAAGATCTGTGCTTAAGCTTCGGCGATTTTTTTTATCTTTACATTTTCAAGCAAGGTATGGCCATGTGAAATATCACAAACTAATAATGCTCATCTTGCTTGAAAGTTAAAATATCGAATAAAAGCCGAAGTTAAAACACATGATAGTAGATCAATTCACTCTATTATCAAAACACTATTGCAACTAGGTAACGAACATTATTGCAATGTTATAAGAGGGTAAGACGGAGACAACAGAAGTTCTTCTTAAAGTTTTAACCAAATGCCACCCAAATCCGGATGTATTAATTATTAGTTTATTACTTATTACTTATTACATATTCTGCATATTTATACTGATTATTTTAAATACCCGTATCAACTGTCGATACTCGATGTTGTATATACCAGGGGTGGCCAACTTTGATAGACCTGCGATCGACCTCCGAGTTTTTCTAGGTGGTCACCAAAAAAAAAAAAAAAAGGTTGTCAATAAACAAAAAATATATTATATGTACAAGCGTGTTACCCTTTCTAAATCTAATTTTTATATTCGTGGGATATACAAAGATACACAAATTGTTCAAAAATTTAAGAAAATGCGAAAGGGTGTCGCGATCGACCGGTTGGCCACCCCTGGTATATTCTATATTATGCACTGATACCAGAAATTAATAACTATTAATTACGAAATTGTTTTGTTTGTTAGATGCAAGCTAAAACATAGTACTTTCTCGTCAACTTTTTATGTAAGTTCTTTATCCTTTGTTAATGTTAAACGTCTAAGAGTTATGGAGAAATCATAGCTTCTGGACGGCTTATTTTTGGTTTTGATTTTGGAAAAATATGTCCCCTGTCACAACTAAATAGTATATAATATATACATGCAGATAATCGTGGAAAATGTATTGAGTGTATTATTCCTCGAGAAAACGAAGATTAAATTCTATATTAACAAAATGCGTAACCAAATAGTTGTAATTCGTAACTGTAGTTTTTATAAGTAGTTAAATAAATTTATATCTTCATTGACTTTTTTAACTGAGATCAACCTGTATTTGAATATACTTAATTTACTTAGTTTACAACTTCCATTCTGGAAACATACCATTGAACTTTTCTATGTATTCACAGAAATAAAGAAAAAGGTTAACATTGCTAATATACGTAGGTATTCCTATGCACTCAATTCATACAATAACAATGCAATAACGAGCAATTGTTCTACGGAAATCTTTGAAATGAATTTCTTCAAGTTACATAAAACCTCAAAATGTAATTTCCAAGTAAAATAATCACAATCATTTGCGTCTACCCCTTCAGCTAAGTTTGGAAGACACAACCTGCATTAATCTTTATAACAATTATTATTAGTTTTTTTTTCTATTTCACTTCCATTATTGACCCCTCCTTTCTCTCATCATCATTCATAAACAAAATTAGCATCCCAGTACAATAAATCGATTCATAATATTAAAATAAATTTTTTTATTTTAATTTAGATGTGGAATTTGTAGTTTGTACTGTTATAGATTCTGATAGTGATCGATATATACTAAAGAGTGAAAATGTTTTAGTGTTATCAATATTTATTATTGTTATGTAATTATGTATTATGCAGAAATATTTAAAATAAAGTGCACTTTTCCGGTAAAAAATATTTAGTCTAATACAGATAGTTACGCCCTAGTATAAGGAAATAATTATAAAATCACAAGAACAAGATACCGTAAAATGCAATGTATATTATGTACATGTGGGTTATTTGAATTGCATTATTAGTATAATTCCTAATAAAGTAATAAATAATGATTTATTTTTTTTACAATATTACTGTTTTTTGTAAAAAAATAATGTAGGTATACCTTTACGAGTATAGTTCAAATACATTTGGGATTGGTTATTTACTATTTAGTTAACAGTTATACCTACATATTAAATTGTATTATAGTTATTTGTAAAGCGCATATCATCTGTTGATAATTCGATCCCGTTTTATTAACTTTTTTAAAATTATAATATGCATAATTATACAGCAAGACAAACATATCTAAAGCATAACTGACTACAGATAAGATCATCAGAGTAAATATATAGTTAGACACTTTATTTAATTCAATCAATAACCAGAGCTCAGCATGTAAGTAGGTAATATGAACGATAAATTCACTTTGTTCTATATACAGAATATAAAGAAAAAACAATCAGCTTTTTTAATAATTAAAAATATACTTTTCATTTTTATATTTTAATGATTTGATAACAGTTGTGGCTTTAACTTCGGGAGTTGGTAGCTATTAAACCACTCCCGCCCATTATATTATAATACCATACAACAATTTATAAGACTATTTAAATGTGTTGTAATCAAAAGTCTAAAGAATTATGACGTGTTGGCTTGTTGCCTAGGTACTAGTCTATAGTAACTAACCTACTCGTATGCATGCCGCATGGAACAGATTAGAAATTATATGGGATAAGTTGTATACTGCCATTGTGTATTACTCAATAATACATTATACACATATTATAAGTATGTAACTATTATAAACACGTGCATTCAAATTTCAAGTACTTATAATTTATATATTGTGCTTCGGACGCTTCGGTAAAAAAATAAAAAAATAAAAACTAAGCTTAACGGTTTTTTATGAACGATGATGCAGATTTATATTTTTGATTACCTCGTAAAAATAATAAAATTAATTTTAGAGTTAATACATTCTCTAAAATAAATGTTGGCGTTTAACTTTCGATAAAAGTCAGTAGATAAATATATAATAATTGAAATGCATATGTCATCGTATTGTTTAGCCTAATTTACTGCCAAACTAATAACCATTTTGGTGTGTTTTATTTAATTTATAGATTGTACTTTTATAAAAAAAAAAATAGAATTAATTTCATATACAATACCTATAGTAATCATTATAATAATAAAAATAAAATAGAGTAACTTTAGCATATGAATATTGTATTAGATTAAATTACATAACAATAAACTATAAAAGATAAATTGAATGACGTAAAAAATATACATACACCCTCGAAAAAAATAAAACAAATCATTTTACATAATTTATATAGTAGACAATATACTAAAAGTAAGTTAATATAGGTACCTATTATAGCCGCACCGTCTGTACCTAAACATATACAAGTATAATACAATTATACATATATATATTAAATATTAATACACCCAGCATTAACATCACACAGTTCACTGTTCACTAACCTTTATCACATAAGATATACATAAAGCCCTGTAATTATCTATAGGTCTCATTTTCAAATTAATAACCCAGTTTTATGATTAATTTAACTGTCTGCGGGATTAAAGAAATAAAATAAACGGTGTTCATGAATTAAATTCATGATTTATACTACGTAGTTACACACATTTGTATTTATTTTTTTATTGAAAAATTTTTCAGGTAATTATATTATTACAATAAATAGATTCTAAAAAACAAGTAATGAAGAACATACAGCAAACTAGAACCTTTTTTCAGTTTACGTACCTACCTACCAGTTTATACTTTACTTCCTAATTTACTAATTTTTAATGATAATTTATGAGCTTAGTAGTTATTAGAAACACAAAATTATTTTCACAGTCATTTCAATGTCTGTTTTTGAAATATTTTAGTACACAAAGTTAATCCCCAGAATTTTTCTTTTGTTAGTTTAGCTAGGGACCATATTCTTATATTTACGCTTTATTTATAACCTTGCACGTTTAAGTGTTTTTTTTATTGCTTAAGTACCTATTATGTTTTATATCCGAATGAATAATTGTATCATTATTTGTCTAACATGATAACACAGTGATACATTATAGAAACAATTAATCTGATTTCAAATCAACTAATTTGTCTATGTTTGTATATAATATTCGGCACATCTATCATAAATACACAAATAAATATTTATAATAATACTATGAAAAAAATCACTGATTTGTCTAAATACAAAAACTACATAATGATAAAATATTTCAATATTAGTTATCCGATTTTCAAATGTAGTATATTGCATTAATTTGAAGCCCAATCAAAAACTTATTACAATGCCAGAATATATTATATTTCAAAATGTTCCAATCATCAGATAACTAATTAGTATTTCAATAGAAATCGATATAAATGGACCAAAGGAAAACGTCACGCTCGTCTAAGGAATACCCTTATAATACTCCGTTACCAGCTGGTCATCGCTTTTTTACACCCAACAATAATAATATGCAGAGGCATGTAATGACTAGAGACATGGTGCATCACATCGTTGGTTAGGTAATACGACTTACCGATTGTACTCGTATGTAAATGAAAACAATTTTTTTTAATATGGCACCTTTATGACGATTTACATACATATAGTTATTACCGTGAATCGAAATAATATTTCATGCCAGTGTTCATGTAATCGATTAATATAATACCCACATTTGCAGAACGGGGTAATAGGGTTGAGTGAAACGTTATATTATATGTAGACTAATAATACTCTATGATAAATGGTTATCTCTTAATGTTCCACTTAAATTTGGATAAATGTAAGTATTTTTCATCTCTCCACTTAAGGTTATTTTATTCTTCGTATAGGCCCGGGAACCGGGTGAAAGAGTAGTATTAATAATAATTAAAATGTACAGGTAAATTGTTAACATTTTAGATATTTATAGAGTAAATAATAACTAATACATCCGTTAGAATACACTCAACACCGGTATTATTTTTTTCTTATTTTATTGGAAATTATTTTTCATAAAATATATTGTATTTTTTACTATTTTTTGTATGATACATTATGTAGTTATTTAGTGTATGAATAATTGACAAACGGAAAGACAAACTACTAGTTATGTCATTGTACACATTTTGTAGTATTTTATACCCATGACATAATCATAAATACAATTGATTTTCGCAAATATATGTTTTCCCGGTTACGTAAAATATATTTTACTGCGCTTTAATTCTTTAAAAAATTCTTATCTGTTTCTTGTGATATTCGCTGATCAGTCTCTTTCTCACTCTGGAATAAAATGTCGGGTAGCTGCATCATGTTGTTTGTAGATACTATTCATACTTAATAACTTACTTTTTAATATCATTAATTCACAACCATTCTTTTGGGTAGTGGGTAACGTTATTATCGTTATAACGATACGTAACGCTGAATATAACTAGTATTTCTCACAAGTCATAATGTAATAAATTTGAATGTAATAATAAGCTCAATGAGGGGAGGGAGTATTTACCCTATTCTCCCCCTTGGATTCGCCACTGGGTAATTGCTACATACACAAAATTGGAAGGGTACCCTATTAGTAGGGCTGTGAATTTAATGCACCACAGAACCTGAAAAATGCATTAAAAATGCAATAAAATATGCACTTAAAAATGAAAATGAAAAAAATGCAATTTAAAATGCCAAAAATTATAGAATAAAATTCATTTAAAATGGTTTTTAATTTAATGTTTATATTTATATTGATAATAGGTACAGAATATTATATATTAGTACATTATTAGTTAGGTTAGGTTATAAGAGTGTTTATTTTATAAAAAAAATAGAAACAAAAATGTTGATTGAATTTGAATTTTCTATACTTTTCTATATTTTTCTGTGCTATTCACTTGAAAATTTTTTTAAAAACTTCAGAAATAAATAACTTACAAATAACTTATGTAGTTATCTAGCAATTACCTTATTTTATCGACGTATAGACAGCCTGTATACAAAAACAAATAAAATTTTTTCAAACATTTTTTTCGTCAATTGACGGAATTTGATTAAAAATACTGGAAAATGAACTAAAAAAGGAAAATATAACCTAAAAATGTACAAAAATGACCTAAACAATTAAAAATGCAAAAACTGCAAAATAAAAGTTGCATAAATGGATTCGTATAGTTACATAATTCAAATTATGTACTTACAAAGCTACGTTTCACTATCACCAAAAAAAAATGCACTTTCCTACAAATACACATCCCTACTTATAAGTGTAGTTATAACATCTCGAAATGTGTATTGTGTTTTGTAACAATATATTCAGATAGATATTTATTTATTTTGCTTTCATCTTATTTTACTCTTAAACAAGATTCTGCAGAATCGCACCATAGTGTGCAACATCGGAGGTGATTTCAAGTAGCAAGTTTTATATAGTATATATAGTTCTCTCATCATAAGAGGTTTCACTTCAATGGAGAGCAATGCTAGTTTTTCTCTTTTTTTATATAACTTTCACCTGTGTAATATTTAAACCAGCAGTAAATAACTTTATTGTTATTATTATTAAGTACCTACTTAGGTTAAGTCTTATAAGCATTTAAGATAATACAAGATTCGATATAACTTCATAAGTTTATCTTAATAATACCTATTAAAAAAAAAAAGGTTAGAGTAGAAACAACATTTTATAATTTTTATAGTTTTTTTTTTTTATATAAATATTGATAAAATGACATGTTTTCTTTGTCCAAAAAACTCTAAATTTTAAGGAAAGGTTCTGCATAAGTTTTCCTTACAGACATTAAAAGTACATATTACACACAGTTATTTTTACAGACATTGTTGTTAAAAATTTAACGAATTGGATATTTAATTGAAAAATATAACGATCTATTCCATCACACACGTTTTTAGTTATTTTGTTGTAACTCGAACAATTTAAATCATAGGTAATTGAAACAAAGCCATTCCCTACAGATTATTATATTATTTGTATTACACACAAGTACACAACCCAAGCACCAAAATATTTTAAAAGTGTTAAGCTATTTACACTACGAGTCTACGAACAGGTTTACTCATCTTAAGTTCTACCACAAAATCTATACTGTATCTAAGTATACTGTTTATTGATGATTCGATATTGACTTATAAGTCAATAGCAACAATAATCTTTTCATACAATATTTGATGTACAACAGCATATAATGCGTATAACTAGCAAACTAAGTTTACTCCACCTTATTACAATTAAAAAAATTAATTTTTTTTAAAATTAATATAAATATGTAGGTACGCGTTTTATAAATTAATATCATCATTACAAATAAAAACAGACAAATGGAGACGGTTTCAGATGAATATATACCAATCGTTTTTCGTGTACAAAGATTTATCATTGAATTAAAATCGGATACACCCAACACAGTGCAAAACTACTGAATCCCGAATGACGAAGTGCACTCAAAAACATAATACACCATTGAACGAGTTCTCTTAAACTTAAATCTAAGTTAATTTCACCTTTAAACAGAGTGTACTAAGCTTTGAAACGTTCATACTAAATATACTAAAATAGCAAACGTACTATATATGCGATTGCCGTTCGGTAACGAAAAAATACGTGTTCTTATAAAATCATGATAATATTATAGAATATTGTACAGAAATTATATTATCGTATAAGTATTGTACAACAACTACACTTGAACACATGATCATATTAATATAATAGTTTAAAAATTATATTCTTTTACACATCACACGTGGTGCATGTGCGGTGTGACTGCTTCGCACATAATACTATATCGAAAGACGAAATTTGATAAACGCGGGTTAGGTATGATATTTAAATATAATATAATATGATACAGCTGCCTGATGCCTACTAATATTGGTATTGGGACGCGAAAATACATTGCCAGAAATGCGATACCGAAATACCGGAGGCTCCAGCGAAGAAGAGGTGATTGGCGGGTGCAGGGTATGGTGGAAACTGAAGTGTGGAAGTGGAATAAGACTACACAAATTCAAGCACGTTAATATAACACATACGTATTATTGTATACATGTATACCTATATAACACTGTAGGAACGCGTGGTCGAAATTATTTCTTTATTTTAGATGGCGATAAAAATAAAAAGAACAGACGATGGACCGTCGGCCGTAATAAATGGGATGTTGAAAAAATAACACACACACGCATACATAACACCGTGTACATTTAACACCGCACATTGATCATGTGTGTTATACGTCACATTATATTATTATGTTTAATATTATGCTGTGTATAAAATAATATTCTAATCAAATCTAATATTATACACACACATATATATTACAATAATATTATATTCTTATGGTTGTCGCTGCATGTACGACTCGTATAATTTAAAATTAAATTTATTATTATTATTAATATTAATATTTGTTTTTCGTACTCGAGTTCGGCGGCCGTGGCGAACACAGCACACGTGCAGGTACTAGTAATACCAATAATATAATGGGTATTAATTGTATTTGGTAATAAGTAATAAGTTAATAACTAAAAAAAGTAATAACGTATTTGGTGCATTATATTAATATCGTGTAGGACGACCGGCGACGAAGACGGTGATTAGTGTCTTCTCCAGTTCTCCGTGGTGGTGGCGGTGGTGGTGGTGCGCATTTCGTCCAACCACCCTGACCGGTACGCCCACATCGTGAGCAGTGAGGTGGCATGGCGGCTAGCCGAGAGTGCACCAGGGATGGGTTGGTCATCCGGACGGTCGGACGGTCGGTCGGTCGTCGGTCGGTCAGCCTGTCGGGCGACCGAGCCAGTCGTTGAATGACGCACCGCCCGCCGCGCACACATACCGATGCACGGGGGGAGAGCGGTACTCAGAATCGGCGGAGGGCCCGGACGGTCGTTTCGGCCGCCGCGTCGCGCACACACGGTAAAGGCGCGCGCGGGCGCACACGTGCTCCGGCGCGACCGCGGTCGTTGGCCCGAAACGTTTTGCTTTGGTGGTCCCCGCACTGCCCGCCCGCCAACCGGTCGGTCCCGACCACCGACGGCCGCCACCCCGTGGCGGCGCGTTCTCGCACAATAAGACGTTTTAACAATGGTGCAAACGACGGTGGCAAAACCGAGTAATTTAAGCGTATACGTCGCTTATTGTACCCAATATAATATAATAATAATAATAATAATAATAATAATAATAACAACAACAATAACAATAACAATAATGACGACGACGAAGAAACGGATCACCAGTGGGACGAGAGTGTGCGTCGAGGCGAAATGGCGAAAAGACGCCGGGGAAAGTACGAGTTCGTCGCTACTGCCTGGGCTATGTCACCGGCGGTTGTGTGGCCGGTATTATAATGTTATACCTTCATTATGAACCTTAGTCCATAAGTAGTTATGGTTTCCGCGTCCAATACGGCAGAACCGCTGACAGACCTATAGACGTCCTGCCTGCCTGCCTGTCTGCCTTTCGCGTTGTACATGTCCAATCGATACTTAAACGCTAGAATCGCATATATATTATAATATCTGTCTATAAATACGTGTTTAATACTCTCTCGCCGTCGGAAGCTGAGAAGCACCGTATAATATAATAATAATATGCACATATTATTAATGTTTAACTAATTTCGCCTGCCGTATATAATTACGGTACTCGAACATACCAGCAACTATAATGCAACTATTATATAAAAACGCGTTTTTTAGGCCAATCGAGTTGAGAATCGTTATATGGCATTATGCGTATAAGTGGGTAGTAGATAGTATTTTATTTTTATAACTCGAGATGACTTTATTATATTATTATTATAATAATATCATCATAACGTACAGCAATGGCGCGGGCGATGTAGTTTTACTTAATTTTTTTATTTCTTGTGTGCCGACTCGACAGTCGCAGACGGCAGAACCTAAGTTGAACAGCACACGTTTTTCGACCATGCAGCAGCGATCACACTGATTAACGTATCAGACGTTATTTTTGGGACTATTATTATCCGTACTAATATTATGTGCCACCTTTTGGACTGTATACGCAGCAGCCAACCTTTTCATATATAAGCGTGTCGCTGAAAAATTATAACATATTTATTGCATAATATTGTACACGTGGGTGTTGTAAAGTATAATATTTGAGTAATTGTTTTAAAATACTTTTTTCAATACCTAAATTAAAAACTAGAATTTTTATTTTCTACTGGTTTATTTGGTTTGTTCTATTCTCCGATATTTCGCATATTGTACACTATCGAACATATAATATCGGTTCTAGCTATTATTTTTTCTTTTATAATTCAATGTGGAAATTATAATTTTCCAATCACATTATTTCAGTGACGTGATAATAAATTTATAAATTTGCTTTGAGGGTATAATTGCCTAGTATATAGACAATTCAGATATGAGATGATCGATAATTATATTGATTTAACATTTATTTGTATCTTTGAAGACATTTTTTCTATTTAAAAAAATTTTCTGACCTTCAACTCGATGAAGATTCTTGTAGGTGGCAAATTGAATCTAGTTGTTACTTTTAGGAGGTCGAAATTGAAAATTCTTAGTACTTTTTAAAATAATAGTGAAAAAAATACAAACTTTTGTTAAAATATTATTATTATTAAAATAATTGTTTGCTAACATTGGCTATCAAAAAGTTTGACTGTTTGCATTAGACCATTTTCGATTTTTTATATAAATTATTTAGTTAGGTTATTTAGTTATATTTAGTTATTTTTTCGACCATTGTCAAAAAAAAAAAGTTTGACCGATTAAAACGCTTAAAAATGTAATACATTCTTATTATTTTTTAATACTAAAAAAAAATACTTAGCAGTAATCTATACTAATTTTTAATGAGCATTTGATGATAGAATTTTGATTTTTTGTTATTCTCAATCATTAAAACACTTACTTATTTCGGTTAGGTACCTATACCGTACCTAATACTAATAAGTATTAAAATAAATAAATTGAATAGCAATATCAAAAAACATACCATGTAGTATACTTATAGTACCTACATACCTGTAGTATAGACAGACAAAATGTTTTCGTTCAGAATCGTTTTTTATATTCAGTGTTTATACCATTGAATTCAATTTTAATGCAAAACTTTACTTACTCAATGACTAAGTCGAACGTACCTATGACGTACTGCACAGAAAAGTGGTGAACTATTTTCCCCCTTTTTAAGTAATAATTTGTGAATTTTATATCACCTCCAAAATTTTGTTAACTCTATCTAAGAAACTCAATTATTTTTATTTTTGTTGATTGATTACGTAGAGTTAAAATTAAAATTATGCTATGTCTCATAGGCTGATTAATCTGTTACTACTTATCTCTACGTTAATAGGTACTAAGAAAATCGATTTTTTGGTGGGTATTTAAAAATATCTGAAGACTGAAATACTTGTAGCAAGTTTATAAATACTACTCAAATACATCTGCCTAATTAGGATTCGATATGTATATTAAATACTTTTTCTAAAAAGAATTTGAGTAGTATTTTAAAAAACATTTTTTAAGTATGCTTTACAAGTTTACAACACTGTGTATGTACGTACAAGCTGAGTACAGAGTAATATTGTATAATGTAATAATAATTAATAATAGTTACATTATAATAAAACACGTATGCAGAATGCACTTGAATACCGACAATCGAACGAACAGACCTACAGAACGTGTATAGTATCTATATGCCAGTGACTTACGAATATTTGACAACCATTGAATTAATTACAATCGAAACATCGAATTTCACATACTATACCTAGCTACAAACAGTTTTTAAGACATGCAATATAGTTCTAAATATTCTGAACATTATGTCTTATTTATGAAATTATAAATCGTAAGAAAATTTAAAGTACTTAATGTTATTAGTACTCGTATAATAAATCATCATTAAAATGTAAATGCATTTTAATATTATTATTGAATAGTATACATTTGTTGCAAAGGGGACCGATTAGAACGATACTTCCGATTTTTAACATATACTAATTAGGTAGGAGTGTACCTCAAATAAATAACAATAATATTATATTTTAACAATAAAACAGTTATTGATCATTATAATGTATTATTTGTTGTTTAATTTTTCTTATTTTATGTTAGAATTTATAACATTATTTTTTATTCTTCAACATAAAAAGAGCTACCATGGTTATTGGTGTGATTGGTGATTGGTTCAAGTTCAATTTTGAGCCAGTCTGATTTGTAAAATTGGGAGTTAAAAAGCTTGAGTCTTCCTGAATCAGTGAATCATATATACAATGGTCGTGACTCCTAGAACTTTATTCTCGTCTATTCTAGGATTTTTTTGTATACAGACTATCGTCATTTTTCATTAATATGCTATACGCCTATGCACACAAGGCTCGAATTCACATTATTGGAATACGATTTAAATTTAGGTCGTATTCCATGTGTTGTTTCATGATAATTGATAACACATTTTATTATTATAACATTTATAACCATTGTGTTTACCGAATCACTTCAGTAATTGTATTCTTTGGACTATGATTATGTGTCTCACTGTCTTATTATTATTACTTACAAAAAATTAAAAATATTTATACAAATACGTTTTATAATATTAAAAAAAAAACAATAAATATTATAGGTTGACGCTTATATAGAATAATAATTAAGAACGTTATTATTAAATATAAATTATGTAAATTTAGTTTCATATTAGTTTAATATTAACAAAATGCTATTTAAACATGATTTTGATATGATACTAAATAAAGCAAATGATAAATAGGTATATTAAATATTATACATTTGTATTAAACGATAATATATTGGTAATTTGGGTATTTAAAAGGATACACAAATTATAACCAATAAACCAACATAGTTTAAACATTTTTATCCTAAATATGTAAATATTATATAACATGTATAAGTTACTTTCATTGACAATTTTTAAAATAAAAAATATCTATAAATTGTTGTTTTCACTGTCATCCTTATCACAATGAATAATAATAATGACCGATGAGGTACGTGAAATTTATACCTGAAGAAACGTTTTAAATAAATATCCGTTACGGATATACGAGTATCTATATCAAGGCTTTTACCTACTCTAACGTTTTATAAATCCATATTATACAACTAATATTTATACTTTTACTATAGTTACAACTTACACAGCTGCCATAACTCATAATATGTATAGGTACCTAATATAGGTTATTAAGATTTGGAAATTATAGCAATTGATTACTATAAATTAAAGAATTGAATGATTTATATATTATCTTATCTGTTAGATCAGTGAACATTGAACTATGTATTTACAAATTGATAATAAGTATTAAAATCTATTTATTTAATATTATAAAAAATTAATGATTAATGAATATGAGATATCAATTCAAGTGACTTATATTAAGATATAACTTTACATAACATATACAAAACGAATCTCACGTATTCTACTTTGGAAAAAATACGATCATAATTAATAAATGTATGTATAATAGGTACCTACGTCATAATTCTAGTGGATATCAAAGTTCATAATTATTAAACAATATTATTCATTGTGTGAATTGAGCAGTTGAACGACATATTAAATAGGTAAACATTAATTCATTATATACTACATCGTTAGTAATGGTACCTAGTACAGGCTACAATAATATCTGAAATTCATTGTATTTATTTTCTTGCTGATAAACTTCTAGAAAATTACTATACCTACTTAATATTAATACCTAATTTGAAATTGTACTAAGATCTTATCTATAGTTCCAGACTTTAATACAGTGTTTTATAAATGATAAATCTAATTTTAAAAAAAACAGTGGATTGAAAACGAATTGACATTTTTTAAATTATTTTGGTCATTTCAGTTAAAAAAAGTTAAGAGTTTGTGACTTAACTTAGTTGATGATAAAAATGATTATTGGTGAACTGGTAAGGATTGTGGCCATAGAAATAGGGTATCGTAATAATTATGGTCCATAGTCTATACAGCATAGTGATGTCATGTGCCTGTTTCTACATGTATAATACGTGGCCTAAGAAAGGTGGTAATCTGTGAAAATTTGAGTGGTTATATTATGTAGAGAACTATAATTAGTATAGTTTAAAATAAACCATTTAAATAACTAAAAATAGTAAGTTCAAAAGTTAAAATAATCTATGTATATATTTTTTATATAATATATTGTATTGAAACTACAATTTTTGATTAAATTCTTCTGTAAACAGTTTATTAATTATTATAACAAAAGTAAATCATTTCAACGTTGATTAAATTTCGTTTTTCTCGATTTTGAGATGGCGAAGAGATGAATGTTTCTGAATAATTTATTCGTTTTAAATTGTACTTTTTTTATAATTACTATTGTATCATCAATTATAAGGGTATGACTGTGAATACTGAGTATTGTATAATTTTCATTTAAATTGTTAATTCATCATTCCCATATAATTGGAATACTAGGTATATAATATTATGTGTTATATGGATATTAGTTATTTTTGAATAAGTACCTATATTATAGACATCACATAACAAAACTTTTCATAAAACCGCGATTCATACACTTGTAAATCATTTTAAAATTTGAATTAAAGATGACTTATTATCATTTGAAATCATAAGGTGTAAATTATACCACTTATTTTTTTTAAATTTTGATATCTATAATTGTTGTACAATTATTTGTTGCACTCATTTTAAAGTAATATGTGTAAATATAATATGTATATTTCAAACAGAGTAAAAATCCAATATCATTATGTCAGTCGATACAACAACGACTTCAAGTTTTTTCTCATCAAATTAATTAAGATAACAATAGTATATAATGGAAAACCAAAAATTAATATACTGTTTATGGCGTTTTGTTTGTATAATTCAATCAAATTAAAACAATATCAATTTGATGTCTTCAGTTTTTTGAATTGTTCGTAAACAAACGTATGCATTTTAACTTGAATATTATTGTGAATTGCCAAAAAAAGCAATTGAATTCCTTTATCTTACTACGATTGAAAATATTCACATCTTTTTGAATTAATAATTGTTCATCAACTCAATAATTTGTTACCTACTGTTAGGCTGTAGATAAATAATAATTTACAAATAATTTATGCAATCAACCAAAGGCCAAGTTGTGAAACTTTGAATTTTTCATAAACAAATGTACCTATGAACTTTAACTTAAATGTTAACTTAAATAAATTGAGATTGAATTCCCTTTTCCTACTGCAATTGAAAATATTCACATCACTTCAAATTCATAACTATTCATCAATCCAATAATTTGTTACCATCTGTGAGGTTGTTTTTAAATAATAAATTATTTGTGTTTGTCCCTTACAAATAATGTATGCAAACAACCAACGGTCAAGTTGAGAAACTAGTTTGGAAAAATGTACCTACCTATGTATAATACTAATAAGTTATAAATGATAAAATCGACGAAAAGCATGACGTATTGATATAATATAATACCTACTACCTAGTACTTACTGTGTTAATACTCCATAGTGCATCATATACTACTATGCCAGATTGCATTTGAAAAGTGATTAATTTAATGATTCTACCATGATGGGCTACTAAATCATGTTCAAGAGACAATATTATAATTATTAATATCCCACTATCGATTCATAAAATGTTCAGTGATTTTATTTTTTTTATACAACCCGGCATTAGCATACCTAATATGAGTAGGTATAATACCTAGGTACAGTATGTTAGTCAACACTTTATACTTAATCTTATTCGACAGTTGAATATTATTATATTTTTAAATTTTAAATAAATATTATATTTGTAAATCGTAATTATTATAAGTCTTATATTACGTCAAAGAGTTCGTCGTGCCCGTTTCTTACTATAATATATAATATAACCATCGAAATGCCACAGCACAAATCAATTACCTCTCCTAGCTCCTAATTCCTATTGTGTATACACTATACGTACTCTTCTATTATTATGAATTATAATGTAGCATTAAAGAATCACGCTGGCTGTGCGGCCGCATGTCTCGATCAGGAAAGTTAATGTGGGCTACATAATACTATTATGTACCTAGTCAATAATAATATTGCTGACACGGCTACCTATTGCCTGTTTGCAGTGTACATGATACATATAATATTAATAGTAGTAATCATACACTCGCATTCGCAGACATATCAAATGTAAATGTAACGTATAGTACGCATATTACATTTAAAAAAAATGTAATTAACTAATTTAGTTATACATTAAAGTGAACAAGAATGTAAACAAACACGATTAACATTGTTTTAGCTTAGTAAATAATTTTGGTAGGTATAATAAATAATACATAGGTATAATGTTTTAGTTTGAAAATATTAAACTCGGGTAACATAATTTTTTCAAAATTAATTCGAAAAAAATGTTTTGTCATACTGTGCATGCATTTTGGTCACACGGTTAATGAAAATAATACATTTTGTTATTATTATCTATAGGTAGGTATTTTAAAAGTTTTACAGACTCAATGATAAATTAAGAATATATTTTAACATCAATTAAAAATTATAACATCAATATTGGTATTAAACATTATAGTAGGTTAAAATAATGATAGTAAATAAATAATACACGTAAAACTTATAAAAAAAGTTATTTTAAAGAATTGAAGACAAAACACCAATTTTAACCACCACCATGGTGATAATTGCATCATAATTGCAATTATGAAATTTTACAAACAAATAATTGATGAGTCATTCAAAACATACATACCATAATATTTTATTATTTCATCATATATAGGACCCATCTTATGAGTTGTTATTTAATAAAAACTGAAACAACCTTTTTCTATTTTTGACTTTCTGGAATATGCTGAATTTTTTTCCGCTTTCGTGTGCACGTGTCAATAAATCCTCTCCAAAGAAAAAAAGCTTTCCGTCAACAGATATTCCTAGAACTACCTTTATAAAAATTGTAAGTGAATAGAAAAAAACGATACAGCTGAAGCTGAACTTTTGAAAAATATTATTTTCATCAAATGTACGTCGTTTTCTCAATTAATATTTAATAGTTATTATGGATCAATAATTTATAGAAGTCATCTTTGAAAATACAATTTGTCCTGTAAACCCACGCTAAGTTCAGTCATGATCATTTGAAACTGGTACGTGTTCAAAAATATTTATTATTATTTTTCTTTAATTTTGTCTTTTATTTTCTTGGTATATTTTCATGTTTTAATAATACAATTTTTCAAATCATTTGTATTTCAACATCAGCATTTACTATAAAATCAAAGAAAAAACTTCAATATAACGCAAAATATTTAATTACCCTCTGTAAATTAGTATCAAAATGTTCTAAATTCACCTGTATAGGAAGCATATCATTATAACTATTATTTCATAAATGGGTATCTAGGAACTTTATCACTTAAGCACTTTGTTTAGTATTTTATATTTATTTCAAAATTTAATTTGTACAGAAGTTTTTAAATTAAAAAAAAAAGTATTCAAATAATATCATCAGTGTTTCAATATTTATTTATTAGTTTATTGTTTTTTTTTAATTATTGACCTTATTTAATTTTTAATTATTTTTTTATTTAAATGGATATGATATAAAAAACTTAAGTTTCAATCTGTCGATTATTGATTAATAATATAAAATTTCAATCTACTGTTCCATACACTATATTCTGTATATTGTATAAGTACCTACCTTGGTATATATAAAATGCAAACGGGTTTTTTTTTGTCCTTGTTGTTATACAATTAGTTATTTCTATAACTAAATTATAGCTAGCTAGAACTTCTTATATAACAATTTATTAACCAACCACAAATACTTGGTATTTAACTAATTTTACTTTTATTTCATTTAAATATTTAGGCACAATTTCAGACTATTTCGAATGCTCCTTAAAGTCTTTTGTTGATCTGGGGACTAGATCATTGATTCTAGACGGATGCAAGCAATGAAAACTGTTGTGAATAATTTATGGGATCGACCTGGGAAACAGTTCACCGACCAGGAAGTGTCATCTGGATCATCATGGTGATGTACGTGTTTCTACATGGCAATAACCGCCGGGAACTTGGATCATTTAAAATAGTAAAGCCAAATTGAGGTCACATATGGATCATTCAAAGGTTCAAATGTTATTACTTATAAGGTACCAAAACTAAAATATTTAATAAAATAATTGCAGTATAGTTAAAACCATAAAAATGTAATGTTACTTAAGTACATATTATATACCTTATGTACATTATATTATATCTAACTGAATAAAATAATAATTACCTACTATAGTCTATAACCTATATAAGTACAGTATATACATTATACATACCATATTAACATATTTTGTGTGTACCAATAAGTATATATATTTAATCCAATTTGTAATTAAAAAAGTAAAATATGGCTCAGTCATTATAGTTTTGCTATTTTACATAATATATTATCTATTATAATGTATAAAATAAAAAATGTATTACCCTTATACCTACATGCATTCAGATTATGTATAACTATTTATAATATTCAACATTGTATGTCCTTATAATATAATATGTTTGATGTGCATTAGTATTCCGTACAAGTAGATGTATCAAACGCATAGATCAAACTAAAATGCATATGATTTCAATGTAAACTGACAATCTAGTTGATTATTTTTGAGTATAGTAATATGTTCTTTTATTTTATGTAGGTCTTGACCTTATCCGTACCATATCACATATCCAAAGTAATTTATTTTAATCTTTTGGAAAGCAGTAGTTTATAACTTATTATATGTATACAAAACGATTTTATATTACAATTATAATATTTTGACAGCGTATAAAAACTATAATATAAATTAAACACTCTCAGTGATTAAGCCTATAATAATATATTTGATCAGCGAACCAACGTGCCAGTGAAAACCTAAATTATGTGTATTTTGTATATCAAGAAACATAATTTTTTTGTTACTTTTACGAACTACCAAACAAATTTTATTTTCCTTCTAATCGATAAAATAATAGATCATTTTCACTTTAAAATAAACTTACACAGGCAAAACCCCGTGAATACTACCAACATTACGGTTAAGTATACAAATTGCCTAGTGGTATACTAAGTCATACACATTACTCATACATTTGTTATTCTTAGACTTATTATTTATAAATATTTTTAAAATCATATACACATCGTAATTACAAGCTTAGTATTTTACTAAATACAGTACCATGATTAGTGGTAAATGCCCATATAATAAACTACATTTGGTAATTCAAATAGTTTGAAGTAGGTAGGTGAAATGTTACTTATACAGACTATTATAGTTCTAATAATTAATATTTTTATAATTATAGCCCACAGGTTGATAGTTGATATAACATTTTATATGATATTATATATACTTCTTAATGGTAAATCATATTATGATATGCAATGATCTATTTCAAATCACTTAACAGTTATCAACACGACAATAAATACCCAGGTACCTATATAAACTACGGAGGTATTTCGGAAGTTGTATGTTTGAAATACGAACTAAACACTATGCTCTCTATAGAAAACAAATGGATATTTAAGAGATGGTTACCCTGGAATTTGAGCAATTGAGCAAGTATCTACCTACTTATTTTAATTATTATTGTCATGACCATCACAGGAGTATAATACGACGCTCTTAGTACAATGTGTTTTAATAAAAGTAATATTAAAATAGTATATATAATATAATATGCCACAAAAGCTATAAATTACATAATATTATACATAGGTAGTAATAATTAATAATCATTGTTGAATTTCAGAATTTATCACCCCTGGAAACTCTTTTTATTACAATGTGGGGGTGGTGGGCTGATTTTGGCACCTTTTTTTTATTTCCTAAATATTTAGATTACTTACATGTATTTTCAGTTCATCAGGAATCAATTATATAAGTGGGTAAAGATAACTTTTGGTTGTAGTTCGATAATATTAAGTATCCTGGTAGGTATCCATAATATAGTGTGAGCAGTGAGGTATGTGATGTGCTTTTTTTTTAACATTTTACGTTTGGATATAAAGGCACAGGGTGTAATATTTTATATTTATACTATTATATTAAAATTATATTAAAATTATCGCACTAAAACTGCAAAAAATGTTTTTCTAGTGAAATGTTATTTATTATGACAGCGTATAGCAATAATAGTTCAAAAGATTAAAATGGATAAATCCATATGGATTTAGTTAAGAAAGAAATTAATTAATCTACAAAAGAACAAATCTTATATCAATAATTTATTTCCACTAGGATTTAGAATGTCTGTTAAACTTACTAAAAATTGAATGACATATTTATCTAATAATTGAATTAGTGTTATTTCGGTCTCTATAATATTATCATTATTCGATAATCACAGTTTCGAGTAATTTCATAAAATTCGGGTAAAATTAGTGCTGCTGGGCATAATACCACAATAAAATGTTTAGAGAAGTCTCCAGAAAATAGATGTAGTGGTTCATTGTTAAATACAATAATAATTAAACATGACATTTTGATTATCAGAATAATATATATTTTAGCAGCCCATAATAATTATATATGATTCCAGAAATGTTATTATTAGATTTAGAAATTAGAACCATATGTTATTGTATTTATATAGTATATACAATATACATTATACTTGTATGTATATGCTATATTATGTATATAATAAATACTGGGTGGTCCACAATTCGTTGTCTCTAAAAAATAAGTGTGCACAGACTTTAACGGTAGGGAATAGGGTATAGTTGAAAATAGTATATATGTTCATTGTACATTGCCCATTTGCCCCTATACGTATTCAAATGTTTACTTAAGTTCTTTTCTAACAGAAATTTCAGTCGGGAGAGAGTAAAATTGTTCTAACCACTCATACCATTCGACGAACATATCAACCAAATAAGAATCTCTTCAATATCAATTTTTATAGCCCGGGAAATACGAATCAAGCCTATATACAGCAAAATAAATGTAACTTTTTTAACCCCCTAAAAATTACTTCATATTTTGTTGACATTTGACTAATATTATACGTTTTCTTAGGTATCTATGTGGCTATATCTAAGACTTTGTTCTTAAAAGAAGTAGCAGTCTCCCCCCTCCAAGGGATGTCCGATAAAGTTGAAAGGTGCCGAGTCCTATAAGAATATGTAGATATTCTAATCTATTTCGATGACTATAGTTTAAAAGGTACTATTTTCATAATATTGTATTACTATCTTTATCTACATGCCGTAAAGTACATTCAAAAGATAACATAGATGAAACATTACTTAATACCTGTTTATTTGTTATTGTAGTACAATTTCTATGAGTAGATATATTACTTATTTTTATAATCATATAATAATAAAGCAACCCACACAAGGACTGGCTTGAGCATAAAATAATATATTTATACTTGATAGTTAATGCATATAGCCATATAGTGTCTATACAATTTAAACATAGATAAACCTAATTTGTACTTTTATTTAAATTCGGTCTAAATGGATAACTTTGCCACTTTGATAATATGATGTATCGTTTTTTTTTTATAATACTTCAATTCTTACCTCGCAGTTAACCGCGGGATTCAATCATTAAATCCCTAATTAAATGTATATTTTAGTATTGCTTGAACATAAAATCCTTGTACGCATCACATATTAATAGGAACAAGGAGTAAATATAACTTATGCGGTCATTAGAACAAAATATATTGTTCAGTTAGATCTGACTTAATTTTAGTTCAACAAATTGTAAAAATATGAAGTGAAAAAATATTATATTTGTTAAAAGTTTTCTTATAATATTTATTGGGCTCTTTTTGTCAAACATGATTATTTTATAATAAGTTATTTTCGCGATCATAATATTAACAGGTGCCTACCTAGATTAATACTATCGATAAAAGTGTACGTCAAATATGTGTTAAAAATTAAATAATTAATTTAAGACATGAGTCATTAATTATAATTGTATGATAGTTACATAGCTATAGAAATATATTCGTTCTAAATCTGTTTTCGATACGAATTCTTAAGCTATCTTGTTGGTGAATTAGACTCGACAGTCGACATATCTATTAGTTGATATAAAGAGAGAAACAAAAAAAAAACATTAGTACTACAGAAAAGAGGAATAGAAGAAATTAATGCACTTAAGATATGCAATATGTATAAAATACATGATATAAGTATGATACTTTAATGCATATACTTCAATTAATAGTCATTATGCAGGTACCTAATAAAGAATATATACTATATATACCTATGTATAATGCATATATAACTATTAAAGGTAGGCAGAATATAATATTAAGAAAAAAATATTCAAATCTATAATTGAATTTTCTAATAATGTAGTTAAAATAATTTATTAAATGAAACGAAACAAAATATTCGATTTTTCAAAATAAAACTTAGTATCTACCATACTATGTGTTTTGAAATTATTTTAAGTTTATATAGGTAAAAGAAACTTAAAGTAAAATTGTTGTGGTTTTCATATTTTAACTATAATTTATTTTTATGTAGTCAAATATACGTAATATTAAGTCAGCTATAAAATTAATATCTGAGAAAATACTTTGTATTTTCGAAAGAAGCCACATTATAGAGTACAGGGTAATTTCTTAAGACTCGACCAGCATTCTACGTCTTTTGTTTCTTTAACAACATATTCTAGACTATAGCTGGGTATTACTTATAATGGGTATATGTTTTTCATAATTGTATTAGTTTTATCTCTCTCTGAAAAATATCAATTTTACAGTATTATTTTCTAATAGCAATTTAATAAAACATCGAAAGAAGGTACAGAAAATATTATATAACTATGAACAAATATAATTGATAACCTAGTTGGTAGGTATGTTGTTAGATGTTTCCTAAAAAATATAAAATAGATAATTCCTAGCCATAATTTAGTGAATTTTTCCTGAGTCCAATTAAAAAAAACCACCCGTGTGGGAGAAGTATTTATAATGTAATAAATAAATTTATTGATAAACCATAATATCATAAGAGTTACAATTAACAGAGAAATTAAAATTCTGATAAACCATTTAACGAATTGGTACTTAAAAATACTAGGTATAGATGTAAATATTATATAGTTATAAATGAGTATAATATTATGAGAAAAGTATAAGTAGGCACCTATATATTATTTAATATATAAATCACATCTTTCATTTAAAACAACATTTAACTAAATGCCTAAAATCTAAATGATCATTTTAATTTTAATTTCAGCATAGGTAAATAATATTTACATACATTTAAACAATGCATTTTTTTTAGAACAATCAAATACCTGTGTATAATATGCACTGTGAAATATTTATAAGCATAACGGATAGTATAATATGTAATGTAATTATTAAATAATAACTAAAATTATTGACAAATAATAAATGTAGGTATTTATAAATGTCTATTTATTCAGTGCACATCAGTGAAATAAAGGAAAGTGTGCACGTATAATAATATAGTCTGTGACCGGGAGACAAGAAATAATAAAAGTAAACAATTCAACACTGTTGGAAATTTAATTTTTCTGTTTAAGAGTTGAGCCATCTGTATTTTTTGATTTAACTCGCCAAGGTCAACACGTTATCTACTATCGCTAGTACTCGGGATGAACTTGACAGCTATTATCACAATGCAGAGTATGCCTTAAGATGTATTATTATTTATTGTACGTGTGAATTATATTATTATGCTAATGGTTTGTCTAAAATAGACTTGTTTTTAATATTACCTAAGAAAAATATTTTAATAATTTATCGTATATTATTATTATAACTACTGTATAGGCGTATAGCATTATTATTTCAAATGATTTCGTTTCGTTTCTTATATCGTTTTAAAATTAATTGGTGATATGAAATCTGTTTTGTAAAACTTATTTTATGTATCATATATTCATATACATATCCATATAATAATAAATTATAAAAACTATATAATATTCAAAACTATGGTTCTCCTATTCCTTGCTCTCCTATTGTTAAATATCTACTCGATCAAAGACTAACTTTGACCCACCATATAAGAACTAAAAGACTAGTTATAAATAATCATTCACGCATTTTAAAAACTGCATTATGCAATAATAAATATACCTTTATCAAACGGATATCAAACTTTGTATGTACGAAAGTCTACTCATACCAATATGGATATAAGGTCTACAGCTTTAGGATAATACTAAAGAAATCAAATATTAGCAAAATTCAAGTACCTATTTTAAAACATTGCTCTAAGAAAGTTAACAAATACACCTTTCTACTTCTCAAATTGTTCTCTTCATTTAGACATAAAACTTAAAACAATAAGTGATAATTCTAAATGTTTCTATAAAAGATTCCACAACCACCTAAGTGTACTCATTTGAATCCCATTCTCAAAAACTTGGTCTGCGCTACTATAGTACTATACCTGATAATTCCTCAAAATGACTAAAGCATAAGTGGTGTCGTGATTAGTTTTATAAAAATAAAAAAGTATAACAATTATAATCATTAAGTAACTGAAGGAAGTATCATCAATGCGCGTCTCCTTTCATCAGAATAATGTTAACCTGACATATTTGTTACCTTTAGCCTATATTTTTATTATATCGGGATCTGTCATACTTATAGAATTCTTATTTCTCATATTATTGTATACTATTTAATATTATTGCTTTTTGGTTGATGTTCATATTTCAATTTATACAATCAACATTGTGTCATTGTTTAATGTAGAATAAACGCGAGTATTGGCTTTTTAGGTGCCTACCTATCTGCCATAGTACCATATATATTTGGTATATGTTAGGTGTGTTATATATCGGTATGCGTTGTTCGAATTCTGAACACTTCTTACGCTTGTAGTTATTTACATTTTTAAAAATGTAAGTGGTTTGTTTATTTTTAAATTTAACGCTTTCAAAAATATATTTATCACAACTGTTCGTGATGGGCAACACTATTGTCTATCCACAAAACACAAAAGAAATAATAACAATAATTATTGTTCGTATTCCGAGGTTCCGAGGAAAATTAATACAAACCGAAGCATTCAAACGTAATATTATACAAATATGCCATATGCAGGTTGGAACGAGAAATGTTCAAACGTCCGACCGATCACCACTGGTCCAGGCCAGACATGTCGCATACGATTTCATCCTCAAGTAATACCGATCTAATCGACCGGGGAGCGTTGGACGTCGTCATTCGTGTTTATAACATAAGGATCGGAAAAAATCTGTAGGTGTGACATCAAGGTCAAATTTTGTATTCAACCTCTCGGGCCCTCGGGTGGAACAATCTTCAAACTAATATTATTTTCTAAACAACATATCATATTTTAAATATTAATTTTCATTGTTAAACATTTTTATGTAAGTTTAAAAGTGAAAGTATAATAATACATTTTTTTAAAATTAATAATAATACCTAAACAAAAAATATCGATCAATGGAATCTAGTATGATCATCAAACGACTAATGTAATTTCGATTTTGTAACGTAAAATATTAAAATTTAAACATGTACTTCTTATTATAGGTAATGTGCAATATACCAAAGTAATAGTTTATACATATTTTTAAAATTATTGTTACTATTAAATCTACAATGTTTAATCACGTCGGTTTGTTAAGTTTTGAAGACTAAAAACAATAACACGGCGTCACGGCAGTGTCGGGCGTTGGCACGTATTTGTTATAAAAGTGAAAATAATTACTTTTCCTTTCACATTTTTAGATTCTGAGCGGGGCGATGAACCACGAATGTATTGGTACTTCCATGTTCTTGATAAACTACAATGATGTAGTTATTTTATTGTATTTTTTCTTAAACTTTTCAATGGTGAATCTGAAGTTTATTTAAGGGGGTGGTGAAATAGTATTAATAGATACTTGCATGCAAGACAATAACTGATATTCAACTTTTTGTGGAGGGTTCAAATAGTTTTCATTTATTAAATCCTCATATTTTTTACCTTAAAATGTAAATTTTTCAGATTTTTAAATAATTTGGGTTCAAAGATTGTTTATTCCTCGAATCGGAGGGATAAAAGTTTTGAATAGTAAGTTTTTGTTAAGTTTTCCTTTCCCTTATTGTTTTTTATAATATACCTACCTACATATAATAATAATTTGATTAAAATATTATGCTAAAATTGCTGTAAGTCTAGCCTATAAATATTTCAATACCTATTAATATAATCGATACGAGGGCTGTATATTTAACACTAAAAAACCTTTGAAAAATTCTTTATAAAATTATTGAAATACACTATAATTCCTAAACAAGGCACTAAATTGTAAAAATATAAAAAATATAAATTGTAATCATGTTCCAATGATAATAAAAACTCTATTTTTATTTATTTAATATAGTTTATGTAATTTATATAGATGCTTACAATAAATTAGGTATTCAATTTAAGTGTAGGTAAAATGGTAGTTACTATAGTTAACAATAAAAAGATTTTTTAATTGATCTAGAACAAAGATATTATTAATTAAGTACTACCGTGTATTAGAAGGAAATTTAAAAAATAATTCATAAACTGTACGTAAACAATATTGTCAATATTAATTGATGGAAAGAATTAAAAATATTGAATACATTTTTAAATATACTACATATTGTTAGCCTATAGGCTTATTAGCATTCTGAATAACTCGGTCTTTAGTATATATACAGAATGTGTCAAGTGTTCCTAATCCCTGGAGTAACTGTAATAGATGTGTCAAAAGTTATCAAATTAGTCAATATAATATGATGGGTTGAACCAATGTTTGTAAACCAATCGTATAATGAAATAATAATAATATTAATAGATACCTATTATTAGTATATAACGTGTAAGTCAACACCGAAATACCGTAAAGCTATGTGTCAGTGTAAACAAGTTCATGGACCGTGGTATAAAATAGTTTAAAATATCATTATATATATTTGAAAATTTAATTTTGTTTTGTAAAAATAATTTACATATTGGCATTTAGTGAAAGTTTCAAGTTCCTGAGATTAATGTACCTATATGGTGTAAAAGCAAAATAATTAATATCATTACCTTTCATTTAAATATTCAATTTTGACAAAGTTTGAACTTAAAAATGCTTATACAAAATTATATATTAATTGTATTATTGAGATTTTCAGGTTTTTGTGAGAATAACCCAAAAGAAACCTTGTATATAGTTGTATTAAATTTAAATACAAGCCTATTGAAATTGAAAATGTTATTACAGTTGAACTAGGTACATTATAATCTGCATATTTTTATGATTAAAAAAAAAAACCCTTTAAACAAATTGCACTAACTAGACACAATTTTCTACTAGAAACCATACCACGAAGTTATAAATCGGAACATTTTTCTACTATACAAACATTTATGTGAATCCAATACATTTATGTTCATCGCTCCGTTCAAATTTAAAAAAGTATCAAAATGTTGTAATAAAAAAGTTCTAATGCCAACGACCATACCACGTTGAATACACCAGTTTTCGTCTGATCGCTGAAGTTAAGCAACGTCGGGCGTTGTTAGTACTTGGATGGGTGACCGCTTGGGAACGCTACGTGCCGTTGGCATATTCTTTTTTATTTATTAGGTAGTTTTTTTTTAAATTACTAAAAATATAAATTTTTTTAACAAGACCAGTTTTCTTTTTACCAAAATCGAAGACTGTTTTTCATTCTATACTACTAAGTATGTATGTTTTATAATATATTTATACTAATTGTTACCGAAATCATCGCATTAATTATATTATAAATATTTAACTATTATAATAGTATAAAATATATAAATCATAGATTATTGTTACTAACTTTGAAGTTTAGTTTTCAAGTCTTAGCTATTAAAATTGAAAATCTTAAACATTTTTAACTATACACATTTTTGTGAGTTACCGCAATTAAAATTTAGTACATCCTTATACATTGATCTACTCAATGACGAGGTAAAGTCCACACCTACTTTACTACACAGCAGCATGAGGGTTATTTATTTTTATTTATTACGTCTATATTTATCATCTTACTCAATAAATTCAAAACTTATTTTAAGAGCTTATTTAACGAGACCCTTTAACTAATAAAGTTATTATGAAACAGTGACTTTTTAAGCAGTCGATGAACCGGATGAACCACATTGTTTTAAATTTTCTGAAGATCATCTTATTACACATTAATACAATTATTATTGGTCACAAACTCACAACCGTATAGTATCAACAATGGAAATAATAGACATTATCGTATTGTCTGTGCGTCAAATAATTTTAAGAACGACTACAGTAGTACCGTGTAATTATTAAAGTCATAAAAGTCTTTGTTTCTGGTTTCAAATCAACGTGACTATAATAATGCAGCCGTCATAGGGCCAAACCCATAAATTAATAATTGATAATATAACTCTATTAAACACAACAGCGAATATTGTGACACTTATTTTGAAAAATGGATGAACTGTTGAGAGGAGGTGATATTTAACAATTATCAAAAGGTAAAAAGATATTATAACTCAATGAAACGTATAAAATCATTAATTATGAGTCATAAATTATGATTCATGTGACCACATGGGTACTTCACATTTTTTTGGTTAAAAAGCGAAACTAACATCGGGAAACCGTTAAAAAAAGTATGAAACGATGACGAGTCCTATACTAACGTATAAGCGTGTCTTTAATCTGCGTATTACATTATTGTCAAAAATCCGTTTCTGGCCACAAAGAAATGCCTGTGATTTTTTCTCGCATAGACAATCATTTTCAGTGAACATTTGACGATAAAAGAGCTGGTAATGTCATAAATGTTTTTAAGAGCATAATATAATATTGTCATATCGCGTGCCAGCGGAGAACGCATAATATAATAAATAATAATATAATATAGTCACGAGTCAATAGCTATATAGGTATAATAGCTTGCTGCAGTATGTTATCTTCTCCTGTTTCGATGTCATTACTGCTGTCGGAGAGACTAAGTATTTGGATAGCACACCGCGTCGCGAGACGTTGATATAGACCACAAATCCGAAGGAAGTGGTTGAAAAATCAAATCGAATCTGAGAATACGCTGTTGCAGGACGTGGCGAGGTGTGTGCACAGAGGGATATTATACGTTATATGATTTGTGCGTGTGTGTGTGTGTGTGTGTGTGTGTGTGTGTGTATGTGACGGCTGTGCAGCTGTCACGGCGGCAAAGGTACTCTCGTAACGTGAATCGAAAGCCACCGTGGTTTTGTTTGTCTCTCATCCCTCATAAAGAGTGATGCGTATTGCCGCACCGCCTCCACCGACAGATAACGTTTGTGTTGTTATACCAAATAAATAATAATATATACTAAAAACAAAGTGCGGCGGTGCGGTGTGAAACGACAGCATAGACATAAGCAATGTATTGTGTGTTGCGACGACTGCAGGCAGTGTAAAATATGCGTGCGATCCACCTGCGTCTAATAGGCGTGACAGAGGATCTAGACCGTTCCGAGCAGCAAACTCAGAAGGACAATATTATGCTGATATCTACCAATAATACTAGCAGTACAATATTATAGATATTATCATACTTTATTCTATCACTTTATCGGGCTCGACCCACTCTGCAATACGATATTTACATGCGTCTCGCGTCTGGTATCGAGTATCGGAATTTAGATTTGTTGTCATCGATTCGGATGGTATTACTATAAATTATAAAATCATTACTTTTCTTCTTAATATAGGACATATTACATTATATTCCATAATAATATTGAACATTATCGATAGATGTATGATAATATATTATAATATAGCCATATAATAGGGGTTTATATGTTTATACGTTTTTTCTGCCTTATGATTTATTTATTTATTTGATTACCGATGTATATTTTATACTAGATATTAAATGTTAAATGGTGTGTTACGCATAATATGTATATAAGGTATTTCTATAACAAGAAATTTCTTGTGGTATCTACCTAAATAGAAGTCACATGCACACACTCCCACACACACACACATACACACTTATAGTTTGTGATACATAGCAATTTAAAGTACAAGAATGAAGAGTAGGTATCTATAGTGTTCGTGATGTGGATAATAAACTCGACGATCACCGAAAATAATATGAAAAAATTAAAATAAAATGTACAATCTGCAGATAATATTTTATACGCAAGTATAATAAGCTATTTTGAGTGACATGGATTTTTGTTAAGATGAAAAAAACCGAGTGGAGTGGATCAATCTTCAACGCTTTATAGAACACCGTCAAGAGTTTATGAATCGGTATTAAAATTTAAGAATGTCTAAAAAACAATGTCTTTTGGAGTCCTCTTTTACAACACCCCTGCAGCCCCCATGTTAGTATATAGTGGCTCGATCGTCTCATATTCCACATGTAAACGTACATATATGGCGTATGGTATGTGTCAGTGTATAATATATTATACGCGTATAATATAACACGAGCTGCGGCGACCGGCCGAGAATGTTTTTGGGCGTGCGGCGCAGGAAGGCGGCCTGGAACCATTTTCCCGACAAAGCGGGGACGGTTTCCTCTTGAAATAATAATAGTATGAACGTGTACGATATTGCGGCGGCGGTTCGCCGTCGTCGCCCCACTAGAGCCTCGCGCTCCTTTACGCACTCACACACACACACACACACACACACAGGCACGCACAACACACACGCAAAACACACACACACACTCAACTCACGCACAATACCGACACACACACACACACACGTACTCACACACGCACATAGTGGTATAATACGCACAGCCGCTGCAGCTGGCGACGGCTCTCGGTGCGCCACGCATCCGCCGCCCGAGTTTGTTGAACTTCCGCGGGCAACCGCGACCTCTTGCCGGGCGCACGCACATGCGTAGAAACACAATATAGCCTATAGGTACCTACGCGCTTAGGTGTGTGCAATAAAACCATTATAATATTATTATCATTTATTATTATTATTATTATTATTATTATTATCGTGCTACGATAATGAATTATTATTCTAGTCACCCGGCAATACTGCAGCACACGCGATACTATAATATGGCCTATGATGTAGCATTCAAATATATTTTGTACCATACCTATCTTATGTAGATATAGCAGGCAATATACGCACAACGCATTCCTGCGGGACGTTCAGTAGTCACGCCGTACCTGGGTACATGAACGAGTACAACGATGATGATGATGATGATGATAATAATAATAACAAAGTGTAATATCGTTATTGTTGAACGTGATAATACAATCTGACGTTATGTAATTATAAATAGCAATGCACTAGCAGCTCGACATTCAATGATCAAATCACGCCGTGACACAAACCCGGCATGGGTTTACCACCTAACCTATCGTTCACCGGTGTTTGTCGAGCGGTGGGTTTACAAAACCGTCCTTGGGATTGGTGGTAGGCCGCGGCGACGGCGACGGATGGTCCGCGCGCTCAGGGTTCGTCGAACCTCGAAACTCTCGTAGTTCTTCTTGCGTGCACTTCTCTCGCGCGGGCGCGCTTGATACAATACTCTGTAATGGTATTATACGTGTGCTGTGCGTATATTATATACATTGTGTATGTATACAGCACACGTATATATATATACATGCGTATATGCCAATGCGCGGTACACGTGCACCGCACCACACACGTGTCGTAGTTGCCGCCAACGACGCCGCCTCCGCCCTGGTGCTGGGCCGGTGCGAGGGTCAGCAGCCCTTCCAGCGAGCTCACTAAAGGCACCGTGTGCAGGACCCTTCGCGGAGGGCGCGTACACCCACGCATCGTATACTATAACGATATCTACGCGTGTTTACGTTACCCGGCGGTGGCAGTACGTGTGTGCGCTGCCGCCGCCGCCGCCGCCGCCGCAGCTTCCGCAATCATCTAGGAGAGAGGCGACCGAGGGCAGAGCGATTCCAGAATGGTTTTGGGCGGCAGGCCGGAGCGGGGCGCAGAGAAAGAGAGGTCACGACCTTCTTGGGGTCGCACCCGACACGCATGCGCCGCCCGTAAACAAACAGCGGGGTAGATTTTCGTTTTCACTTTTCACGTAGTCATCGCGCCGCGCAGCGTTATTATACAAAAATACACACAATACGATCTTACACGTTCTACGAGCTATGATGATATTAATATTGTATTATTATTGGTGCAGCGTATAAATGTGCAATAAAATATGCATTATATTATTTATTGTCGTACGACTTATTGTATTGTGTGTTTGTGTATAGTGATTCTAATAATTGGGAATTGATGAATTCTTGAATCTACAAATTATTCAATTGATAGTAAATATATTCCATTTAGACGACATTTGATTTCCGATTCAGGAAATCATCCATATATGCCAGAGTCTGTATCGATGATCTGAATGCTTGTAGGTTTCGTTTCAAATTTAACATCGCTATAGTTACAACGATGCAACGTTAATTGTATGGTCGTCGAGACGTCGAAAGACCGGACTGTACAGCAGTTGGCACGGCCGCGCATGGTCGGAGGACAAGCGGTTTTCTATTTCATCTTATTATCTCCGTGCATAATATTATATCATAATATATATAACTACTATGTGCCTGCCTACGCACACCACAAAATATCTGATCCTCACTCGTTTATACACGTTACATAGTGCATGGATTATAATGTGTATATATATATATATATATATATACAAATACTTTTCGGTGTATACAATGTGCCTTTATTTGTGTGAGTGAGTGTGTATTATATAATGAGTTGTACGCTCTCCTGTATATATGCGTATACGGTACGATACGATATACGACCGCCGCTGTTAATAGCGCCGAAAGAAAGAAGAGAAAAAACCAGATGTGATGTTTTACATTTTTTTTTACACTCCCGAACGAGGTTTTTGACCTCGTCAGAATTAACGCCAAGAAGAGGTTATCTTTAGGCACACACACACATAGTAATATAGTATTACATTTCCTTAATATCCCGGCCCAACATTTACGCTGCGGCGGCTTGATATTTACATAATACATAGGTATTAGTGTATTACTGTATTAGTGTATTACGTATGTTATATAACAATAATAGTATTATTTTAGGTAGGTATATTATAATAATATATTGTTATTTGTTTGTCATTCTCGCCAGTCGTGACGTGTACAATGTACATACACCGGCGTCGTCACAATTCGTTCATAAAAAAAAAAAAAGAAAGAAAAACATTGAGATCGTTATCTACAAATTGCATTTCCATATTATTTTATAACCTATGACAACGTCGTAGTTTTTGAAACGCTCAGAATTCGCTCGAATCGCACACAATAGGTATATTCTTACTCGTGTAGGCATAATAATATATTATGTAATATTTTGTGCCGACACTTCACACTTCGCATTGTATACTCCGACTCGGCCACTCATCTTTTTGCTTACATAAATATATAATATTATGTATACCGCGATACCAACATAATATTATATTGTATTTTATAGCTGAATAGTGATCTATGACGCATATAGCAAAATATACACGCCCACAGATATTCGCCCTCAAACACCGCGTGTGAATATGCTTGTATGACAATAATTACGTTGCGCTTTTTCATGCGTAAGTACCTGCGGTGGAATTCTATACACCGGATTATGGCCGGATATCAGAGCGTGCTGTGGCACCCGGATTCCGCTAACACTTTGGGTAGGGCCCAAAAACATTACAAAAAATACTGTTGTTTTTTAGGGTGTAACCCGTATTCACTAAATTCTTCTACCACTTTCGATTATTTGAAGTTTAGAAAAAGTTCAGTATATTTGGTGGAAAATGGTAATGTAATAATTAAGTAGTAAAGCGCCCGTTTCTATACGTCTAAAAAATACAATAGAATCACATCACAAACAATACACGCTCAAAAACTCAAAACTGTTCATTTCTATTTTTCCGAGCTCTCCCCCAATACCGTAATATAGAGTTATAGAGTTATATTATAAACGTATATATTTGAGGGGGGGGGTAGAGCTGACTAAAATGTCGTACTATTGGCCTGAAATGTTTGGAGACACCACCACTGCGTTTTGCAAGTTCGATATACATTTTGGTTTGTTTTTCTCCGGCCGTCAAAACTGTAATAATATAATATATACCAATAAAAGACTGTCGTTTGCTCTCCGTAAAAACAACATTTACGCTTCCCTATATGGTCGACCGTTGCAGGGTTTTCGACTTACCGGCTCCAGAGTAGACGGGCGTATTGTTATATTATTGTTACATGGGGGTAGTGACCTTATAGGATTACCCTCTATAAGCCATTTTCCTCAGCTCTCATCAAATACTCTCCGCGTTGCCGTAATATATGTAGGTACATATAACCTATTGCATAACGATAAAATACTTACTATATTTTCACCATTGAGACAATATAATTGCATTATATAATATTATTAATTATTGTATTATATTTCCGAAAGACATTTGAAGCGAACACCGTATATATAACTATAGATATATATATAATATGTATTTATTTTATTGAACACAATTGGATATATTTTCATCGTCTGAATTTACTGGCGCATACATTTCGATTTCAGTGCACATACACTCGCTAACTACACACTAAATTTAGCACAAAAAGCTGATTTAATATTTCAGGTGACTGCGTACACAGTGGCCACCATTAGAAAATCTTATTCACTCAAAACATCCGATCGTCACATTAGTTTTGATATAGATTAATGATACATTACACAATTTAAGAATAACAAACCTCTAGTAAATATTTATTACTTTAATTTAAAAAAATATAGCAAAGTCGATATCAATGTATTATGTAACATAAAGAAGATATAGTACTTAAAAGTGTATAGTTATTATTGTTCACCATTAATTGCAACATTTTAAATTGTTAATGTTATTTGGTTTTGTGTTCGTATTTTTACTTTGATGACAGTGTCCTATTAGCTACAGCGTAAACTGGCAAGTAAACGATAAGCATATAATAATAGTATATACATAATATAATATATAGAAATTTCGAGAAGAAAACATCGGTGGCTTTTATGAGTAGGTGTTAGGCTTAATATCGTTTTTGTACTACTTCATCAACGCCACTGTTTCCTAGAATATTTTTTATTTTATTCGTATAATAATGTATACAATATGCAGGTTTTCTGCATTCTTGTTAACTCTCCTATAAATACCATGCAACGCATATATAAATATATTAAGTTTATCATACATCGCTAGTATTATTATTCTACTATAGAAACTATATTTTTATATGGGTTTAGTCGGTTGTAGGTTATTCTGGTTGTTATGGATTTGACCACTCCAATCGGCAATATTTCGTATTGCGGGGGATAATAATTTATAAGCTAAGATTCTAAGAATCTAAGAATGTATAATTAAGGATTTCGGTCGTCTCCACTTTCAAGCATAAATATCGGTTTGTGAAAATGTTTAATAATATTCAGTTTACTTCATAAATCATAACAGCTTAACGAGAATACATGATGTAGGTAATAACTCTCGTATAATATGTTCCGTAATTGATTAAAGGAATCTAAAATCCTATCTATAAAGGAATTTAAAGTTGACAAAAAATAAAATATTACTGCGGCTAATTTTATTTCAAACGAATATCTAAATAATTTAAACGAAATAAACACTAAAATACCTATATCCAATATCTTATGTCTATTAGGTACACCGCTCGTTATAGCTTCAACTCCTCGTAACTGTACAACGCTAATCGATTACAAAATCGAATAATTTTTTTATTATTGCATTTAGGTAATACATATTTTATGGTATATATTATTATGATGTTATGTTCATATTATATTAGGTTAATTTTTTTTTTATATAGCAAAGATATTGTGTCTTAAGTGCTTCATAAACTTATAAAACATTTATATACATCTGAACCTATAACAGTACCACTGTATATTTACAAATTTGTGGTTTTACTACGTATAGTACAATAATACAAATTCTATAAAAGTTTAGTTGTTGAACACGTTTAATGGTTCTAAAAAAATTGACAAACCCACAAAGTGGAATACACTTGGTAAATGGCATGTTTTCTGTCTTCAAGTTCCATGTAATTACATTGCAAACTTTATAACCCACAAAAAAAGTCAATTACACCAAGTCCCAACTCTATATAAATCGATAACAATATTTCTAGGGAATTATAAGTATAATATACTTGATACAATTTTCATACCGATATTTTTTATGACATTCGACATTTTCGTAATATATTAGGTGTATCATTATAGGTGTATGTACAAATATTATTATACTTGATAGGTAAGTCATAAATTCATAGTTTTACAGTGTATATATTTGACCCATATTTTTTTTTACTATTGCGTTTAATCATTAATTTATAAGTAGCCAATAGATACCTATATTGTAGTATATTATTAAGCTTCATTGTAAGAGTCAGCCCCTTTACATTAACACAAAATCTAGCCACATATATTATAAATTTATAAGTATAGATATCATTGAACTTGAATATATTTCTAACCTTAAGTGAATTTTACGTTTGATTTTTAAAATGGCAACACATATTAAACATTAATCAATATACGAGTATATAGACATTTGAAGGTCTGTCCCTTTAGAAATTCATTACATTATACGATACAATACGATGTATTTAAAATAAACCTACTTGCCAGAAGGTGCTATACATATTTACTTTTTTTTAATTACCTACAACTTACATTAATGGTTCCACTTCCAACGTTAATAAAGTCGTATAACTGTAGGCTATTTTATTCTTTTGTAGTTTTAATCCTAACAAAGCAATACATAAATTTAATTTTAACTCCAACTTTATAATATTTGAGGTAATTATCGTCAAGCGTTTTCATTCTCCTCACAGCTAATTAATTATATATTTATTAAGATTCTGTTTTTTGTAATAACTATATAGTAAACCTGAAATTCGTTTTTATAAAATACTTGGATTTTTATTTTACTTTTTAAACTTTAAAGATTGTGCTATACAAAATTTTTTTTCAAATAAGATTCCCATTTGGCATTTTTAAATGCAAATTGTTAAGCCGTAAAGAAAGTGTATGGTTTTTTATATAAATTATTATTCTTATTAATATAAATTTGATAATTCATAGTTAAAAGAAAAATGTAGATCGTGAATGCTTGGTTAACCACACACTACATATATTATATACCTAGGCGTATTGTAATCTATAGCATAGTACGATATTCTATTTATATGTTCGTTAAAAAAAGTTAAACATTAATAGTTTAAGTAATTTTTTTAAATTATAAAAATTGAATAAACTTTATTTATGTTTTATTTAATAAATATTAATACAGATCGTTTCCTCCATACTTAATCCTATGCGACTATACAATAAATATTATTTGTTATTGCGAAGTTTTGATTATGTAGAGAAATATATACTTATATTATATAAGTTGTATATTATACATATTAATTTATTTTACTTTTTTTATTAGTTATTACAAATACTAATTTTTTTCTATTTAATAATTTTAAAATTTTTAAAGTTCCTCTTATACATAATTATTTTAATTTCTATTCTGACTTATTTATTCTTTCTAAGTTATCATTTGTATTCGTATTAATCTAAATAATCGCTATTCGATGTTAGTAAATAATTTAACTTAAAAGTTCAAACACATTTCATCTATTGGGAATATTTGTATACCTTATAATTTATACCTAACACTTATAGTAGCACATAATTTAAACATAAACTCGAAATAGTCTAACAAACGTTTGAGTGTTTGACATGTAACACCAAATCACAGATTTGCTTGTATGTTATGAATAAAACTAAGAAGACAAAAAAGTTTAACATTGTTTAATTGTTGTAAATTTATACAATTGCAGATTTGTTCAAGTAGTTTAATAATATAGAAAACAAGGAAGTAGGTATCTACCTGGCTACCTACCTATAACCTACCTGATGTATACAGTATACAGATGTAACTTACTTTGTAAGTGTTTGTATTTCAATAATTTAATATCCAAAATAAATAATGATGTTAAAATTAATCATTACGTGATTACTTCACCATTCTAATTTTTTTTTTATTATACATGTACGCGAAATGATCGAACGCCAATCATTATTTATTATGATATGTTTAACCTAAGGATAACTAAAACTAAAATGATGAGTATATTTTATCAATAATTAATAATCAATATATATATATATGGGTACTGACGCCCGAAATGAAACAATTATTAATATTGCTGTGTCTCTGCGATCTCGTTTAAAAACTTTTAAGTTTAAATTAAATCACGAGGTAGATATTACCAAGGTACAGATACAATTTTCTTACAGAATTTTAATTATATCTAACATTATTTACATTATCTACTATTGTTTAAATGGTGATTAGTGATTAGATTAATTTAGTGCTGTGTTTGATGTATAATATGACTACTGCAGATGTCTAGCTATGCTAAAGTAGTAAAGTGTATACCTAAACACGATGAACCATGAAGATTACTTTTCTAAATAGTAGGATTAGTTTGATTCAAATAGTTCCCTCTAATTTAAACTCTTCAATTGACAAAACAGATATCTTATACGTGCTACTATAATATTTGTCGACATGCATGTATAATAGTTTTATGTATAGGTATAGGTATCTATTTACATCTTTAGTTCGTGTTTTCGTCTTTTTATTTTTTTCTGTGTTATATTATACTTTAATTTATCTGTGCTTGAAATAAAAAAATAACAGAAAGAAGCTGCAGCGATGAAATCTAAAAAACAATGGAAGATATCTATCCCAAGGGTCAAGAAGGATATGTTAAGCTCATTGTATTCATTTTTTTTAATAATAAATAATAATTAAAAAACAAAAAAATTAAAACAATAAATTAATAAAATCCTAAAATGTGTGTGTATATCCATCCCAGGTCAAGCACTGTATGTCTGTGTATAAATAACATATATACAGTTTTTTAAGAAAATCTTCGTTCAACTAGTTTTTTGACAGCCTTAAACACATGTTAGGTTTAGCCGGTTTGGGTATTACCTATGTATCTAATCTATATTATGAGCAATGTTTTTAACTTGTAATTATTAATTACAATTAAAGCAATATCTTGTATAATACCTATGTAGGAATCTATATTATCTTATATATATATGTATTATATTACTATATAGTTGTATAAATGATTCATGGACCATGATAATTTGATATTAAAATGTTTGTATATATATTTTGCAATTATAAATCATGGTCTGTAATGTTTTAGTAATTAATAATTACCGAAATATATTCAAAATTAATATTAATATAAGTATAGCCGTATAGGTTACCGACGAGCAAAAAACCAAATTAATTTAAATAACATTATGTCAATATATAGTCAATCGCATTAGTTAATCACTGTATTATCATATTTTGGATATGCACACCTAAAATAGCTGTGTTGCAAAAAATCACTTGTTTCCTCGAAATCTATAAATATTACTTAAAAAATGAAATAACTATATAATCGTAGAAACACAAAATTAAAAAATTTTAATTTTTTAATTTTCGTAATATATCTGACCACAACTAGGTAGGTACCTATTAACTACATTTATTATGTTTTTTTCCAAAGTAGAAACTTATCTAAACAAGTAGATATATAAGTATATCACTAATAACTAATATCTGTATAAGAACATTCTTTACTTCGTTTAAAGTCTGTATATACATAACACATTCAGTTGACAGTTATTCATAAACATAATGTACGTAGGTTCGAACAATAAAATTTGCCGTTTTATAAAATGTATGACGGAAGTATATCATTAATATTCATTCTTCATTTAGGTTTTTAAAAACCTATTAAATGTATTTTAAAAGACAAAGAAAAACTTAACACACCTGGTATTATTTTACAAATAGTACCTACCTATAAAATAAAAACTCTCAAGGAGGTTGATATTATAGGTCAACACGAGTGATTCTTTTCAAATGAATATTTCAGGATGTATTCATATCTTTTTTTTTTTGAAAACTTTCACAATATAATATCGTAAACATTGTTCATTTGTTCATAAGTTATATGCTTGGTTATAAGTATGCGGTATTGTATCTACAACTTATTTATTTGTTATAACTTAGAACAGTATCTACATAGGTAGTAAGTTTAAGTTTAAAGTTACATTTTTTTTAAATATTTTAACTCTAAGACTGTTACAGTAATCAATTAATCGTATAGACATATCCCTACTGCATTGTAGGTAGGTTGTAAGTTCTTATCTGCCAAGTGTAGAATATTACATTTTATTAAATAGACCAGATATTTGTTATCAAATATATAGGTACTCATAGAGTCATAGCTAGTATAAGTTTGGTGTAAAGTATAAACTGTTTTTTTTTAAGTTGATAATTAAAAAGTAAACCACACTTATTAAATTAATTGTATATATTTAATATTATAATCATGAACTCGATGTAGGGCTCGCTGTACAATGTACATAATATATTATATTATATTGATCTAAAAGTTATACGGCTTTTGTTAATAGATAATAAAGGAATAGGAATAATATGTAGAACGTCAATGATCGCCACACGAGAATTTAGTCATAAGTTTTTAAGAATATGGGGCCAATTAGTTTCAAAATATTATCAAAAAACCCCATATTTTCTGCCTGTTTTCAACAAAAGGCAAAAACTGTCCATATCTATCGTTAAGTCACTATTTCTGGGTTTATTTCATAATTTATATAACTATTAAAAGTAATATGAATATTTTTCTATTAATAACCAGTTGCACTACTAGTAAGTAGGTACCTAATACAATATAGGTTGAAATAATTACTTTCATTCAATTATAGATAGTTAATATATCATCGCATCGCTTAAAATCTAAACACATATCATTCATGCTAGGCTCAAAATCTAAAATGAATATAATAGTATATACTACTTACCTACATATTATATATTAAACAACAAAGTTATGAACTATGTGTTCTTATACATTTTAAAAATTGTTTCGTTTACCGTGTCTTTTAATTTTTAGTTAGTGAATATTATCTTTGTAATTTATTGAGTATACGTAAGTATCACTTAAGTGATACTTAAGTCATTTTTTTGAGGAATATAATTTAATTTGGTCGTCTATTACCTCGGAAATACAATTTTAATTATTTTCTAGGAAGTGATCAACATTTGCTTGGAATACATTTAAACATATCTTTTAACTGGATATGTGATTGAAAATTGTTTTATTAGGACAAATCATAATATTATAGATTTAATATAGATTATTGGTTAATAATGTCTCAAGTAATGAACTGTCCCATTTAAAAATAATAAATAAATGTACCTATTAATGTTGTACGTTATTAGTTTAAAAAAGTTATTATTAGCTATTAATTCTGCCCTCTTTAAATACTGTTAGGCAAATACTGAAATACCATAAGACGTAATCAAACAGAGTACTCCATAAAATAAATGAAGTGCTTATTGAAGCAACTGAAATAAACCTAGATACCTATTTATTATTATTTATTGATCATTCATTATAAATACTAAAAAAAATATATATTGTTATTAATGTATCAAATTGTTTGACGTGTATAATCATGATTCATGAGTCATGACATTTTTGATATCTGGTTATTTTTTTTTTTGAAAATGTTATTTTTATTTTTATCGAATACTGTGTATAATACCTATCGCTTAGAGGTATAAAATAATTTTATTTAATGCCATGTTTTTACTCATTTTAAGCATACTAGCGCCATCTATTCAATTACGTAAGTGTTATATTGTTACATTTTGTCATGAAGAATTATTATGATTTTAAAAAATAAAAGTTATAAGCCAAAATATAAGCATGAACTTCCTAATTTCATGTTTAAATCGTTAGATTTTAGTTGAACATATAGAATAGGTAGGGTTTAACTATAGAATTAAATTGTAGTTGTGTATCTCACTACTATTTATATTTATAATTCGCACTCACTACTTAGGTGCCTATAATATATCTTCTGCAGTGATTAGAACATACATACGAATGCTTAATACTTAATAGGCCTTTTATAAGTGTTTTATTTATTGTTTTCCACTTTTGTGCAACCAATTTTTTTTTTTTTTGAACGCATCATTATCGACTTTAGGAACGTTGAGATCATCAAACCACTTACGCTCCCACTACATGTGTGTACACGTACACACTCACTAACGTATAATAGATAAATGTTTTATTATAAATATACGTGTCACGACTTAGATTAATACATGTTCTAATTAGTGAAGAATATAGTACATATAATCAATGGCCAATTATTATTATCATAATATAATATAATATGATCATAGATCACTCATAACAAAAACCACACATAATTATTGGTGCTAATTCATGTTAGAACTTAGAACACTGAACAACTACAACTACTGTAGACTGTAGAATCAAAAGACACTATAGGAAAACAAGTTTGTAATTATATTTTAGATTATTTGTCATCTATGGTGCAGTGGTGCAATTTACAGGTTTCCAAATGTCCAAAGTAACAGTTATTCTACCTATAAATACAATCAAGTTAATTTATTCGCAATAATTAACCCATCTACAAATCTTGATTAAGAGGTAGCTAGGTATCCGTCCTTTTTGGATGTATGCCACTGAAACTAAAGTGACAATAAAGCTATAATATAATAATATATTAGATATATAGTAGTTATTTCTTGTTGTTTATATATGACGCATCCACTTGACACTGATTTGTTTCATGAAATGGAGAAAAAAATCACAATTAATTCTTGAAACGGAACATCATTTAATGCACATTGTGTTACTACACAATATAATACAATATGAACTTTTTGTATTGAAATTGCATATTTAATATGAACATTTAATAAGTTAATTTCTGTTTCAGAACGGATCAAAATGTCAAATGGATTTCGCATGTATATCTATTATAAGCACAGACGCACAATGGTCGCTCAGATAATGTTACGACAATAATTAATTTATTAATCATTTTAATAATTTATTTGGCTAATTGGCTATAAACTAAGTTGAATATAATATAATACATAATATATAATATATGATATCGCAATCACAAAAAAAATATAATAATTATTGTCTGTTGTTTAAGTGAGTGATTTTTGTTAAGAAACAATTAATATTCTTCGCATATTGGCCACTGATTTATCCCGCTATATTTAGTACATTTAAATCTTCAATTAAACTTAATATCTATAATATGTAAAGTAATATTAATATGGATATTTTCTCTGAGTATGTGAATCTCATATAGTTATGACACCTTATGTTATAATTTTCTCTGATCAAATTTACTAATTGTATCACATATTAATTGTATGGTATGGTTAGGTTACCAGATTATATTTTTCCGAACCCGGGACAATTTGACATTTATAATAAAATAATATTTACTTTATATATATATATATATAGGTATATAAATTGTTTTGAAAGAATTATGTATACAAGCAATATAATAATGATAATAATAATAATTAATGTTCTTAGTCTTCGGAACTTCCGGAGTCCAGGGTTTTTTTCTATTGATTTTACTACATATTTGGCTGATCCATGAACTTGTTTTAATAAAGATTTGTTTCCCAAAATTTGGTCATAGATTCTTCACAAGATGAATAAAATACTTTACTTATCGCGAGTATATGCTTGCATTTTGTAATGTTTAGGAAGACTGCAATGTTTTCTCATAATTTAAAATCGGTATTTCATCTAGTAAAATCTTGAAACTGGGACAAATCGCTGTCCCGAAACACTTTCTCGGGACACTTGGTTAAAAACCGGTAGTGTCCTGGCAAAACCGGGCAACCCTAGTATAGGTAGTAATTTAATGATTTTAAGAAAATTTAACATTTCACCCTGACCCTTGTAGTAACACGTCATCATATAATACGTATTGCGTATTTCCGCAGTAGACTTTTAGGACGTTATACTTATACCAAATATTAATTATTAAGTATTGTTCTCATCATACGCTTGTTACTAGTTACTACGTTTATCGTTTTTTAGAGTTAAAACGTTTTGTATTTTTTACATTTAACTGTCGCTGTAAACGCATGTGTTGTCTCCTTCACATTAACACTGAACATATCAAATTTTTGTAGTAAAAAAGAATCAGTTTTACTCTGTTATTTTATTTTATTTATCTAGGACACCTTGATATTTTATTTTTAAAGCATATTGTGAGTATTAAACAACTATTTACAATTTTAAAATGCTCATAATTTGGTTCAAAATCCAAATATCAACAATGGCCTTTTGAGGTATCCTAGATAGTATTTTTGACTTTAAAATTTTAAAATAGGTCAATATTCACTCTAATATTAAAAATAACAAAGTAAAACGGATTCTTCAAATTTGCTATGTTATGCTCCAAGTAAGATGGAAACAATACGTAAGACCATACTGGTATAATAACGTCCTGGTACTGGTATAAAATGTAAAATCCGAAATACTTAAATTCTAAAAAACCATAAATCCAAAAGTTGTGTAAAACGTTTTAATTCCAATTACTGATAAGCACAAAAGTTGTGTATCTTTTTCCACAAATAGATCGCATAGATACTATCATAGATAATATAAGATATAAATATTTTTTATATTATTTATGAGAATTATACTAATGGATTTTGGGACTAACCCATTACTGCAGTATGGACTAACCTAAACGTAAGATATCATAGAAATACAGAGAAATATCGATAAGATCTTACTGCCATTTTTCTACGATTCACTGTACCACTGACTAATAGATACCAACGTAATTACTATATGGAAATAGTCATCTCATCTTAGTATCCTACGCTGTACTTATTTCATATTGTTAGTAATAATTGACCTAAATAAAATAACCGTAGGAAAATCCAGTATCAACTAGTAGTTGTGCCAGATCTAATTAGGTAAGTATTTTTGTCTATTGGACCCAATTAAACTATACACATACGATATACTTCTAAATCTGGGATTGAACTGTCTAATTCTCAGGAAAAAATATACTCATGTGTGACGTATGTGTTTTTCGTTTTAAGTGCAATTATTATAGTGTTCATAAAACCATTTGTATAATTGTGTAGCCCACTCGTATATCGGTTATGCACGTTGTATACCAGATTCAGGATTGACCAACAATAATAATAATATAAATCACCTATCGTCCCTAAACTGGACTGACAAATGAGAGCATGTTATATTCAATATCGTTATATAATAAATTGTCATGAATGATTCGAATGTATTTCTGCTCCAGTCGATACTGAATTATAGATATTAATAGTTAATTATAAATAATAAATTATATCGTCCAGTGTACAGTCGACCACTCCTTAAATGTCGATTGCGCTACACGTTCTTGGCTGCACGTTGTGTTGTCTATACAACAGAGAGCACGGTTGTTGACAGTTCCAAGCACTACCGTCGTCGATCCAGTCGATGCCAACATCATATCGGCATTCGGCATGTTTTTATCATGCCGGTGCCCGGTAAACGATGATAGACATTTATATTAAAGCCAATATGGATAATATTAATATGGTCTAATATTCGTAGTTGGATAAATAAACCTTAGTTATAGCGATATTGCCATAATAGAAGATTATAATATAATTTTATAATTTTATTTATGGGCCGAACTACAGTCATTGGTAATAATTAATTACTTATTTTCTTCATTATCATGTCTACAACAGCGGAACGGCTGTTGCCGTTATCATTTATCGTTCGTGCGGACCAATCATGGCTCGGTGGCAGCGTGTATGTGTCATACGCGATACGCTCTTACTTTTGTTATCAATTTCGTCGCCTTGTCGGAACGCCCGCCACACCTCACGTCCATATATCGGACGAAAATGTTCGATAAATATTGACCATTGTTGTTCTATTTATCTTTTGGCGCCGTCAACGGAACAATTTTTGTGCGACATTCGTGTGGGTGTCAAATCAAATCGCCGGTAATAGCTGCAGTTACGGCCGATTGCCTAGCTGGTCGGCGTCATCTCTAGACCGGACACGAGCTTGCACGCACGCACTCGCCACTGCCATCGAAAGAAGACAGTCTAGATCGGCCGGACTTTGATAGCTGTACGAATGAAACCCCGTCGTTGTTTCTTGTAAAATAAACGCTAAGGTGTGAACATCAGACGGAATACATCTCATCGTTTTTGATCTCTTTTCAAAGGACTATAGCGCTCTCACTGCCGCAATGGACAGTCGCGGCCGGAAAGTCATCGTCTGTGACAACGGGACAGGGGTGAGTGCCATTATCCCACATCTACGGTAGTCCTTAATCGTGTGTATCACATTATCTACGATTACGTTATTGTTACTTTTGTGTCAATCTTTGGACTGGCTATAATCTGTATTGACCCAGCAGCAGCCATATGCGGTTGTAACTATAAAATGGTCTGGTTGATAATTGGACTGCCTCTTTTAACTGTATTCCATACACAATAGTACAGTACATCTGCTGTAATTGGATCTTAACAGCTAACTCTGTTGATTATTACACCCATATTAGTTGGCGTTATGGTATAACGATATAAGTAGATTTGTTAAAACTTTTTTAAAACCTAGGTACTATTCAGTTTCTTTTACTGGAGTATCTTTTGTTTTGTTTGTTTACATTTAATGTTATATTATTTGTTATATTTATTTCTCTGTTTTAGTTTGTGAAATGTGGTTATGCTGGCACTAATTTCCCTGCTCATATATTTCCGTCAATGGTTGGTAGACCGATAATTCGTGCACACAACAAAATTGGAGATATTGAAGTTAAAGTAAGTTAAAAACCTTATTGGTATCTTTGAAGCTTTATTAACTACAGTTTTTAATTGTGTTCTTATAATATTCTACGAGAAGTGCTAATATTCATATTTTAACTCTTTCAATTTCAATATAAAATGTGTGAAATATATTTAACTATTTTTATATATATTCTTTAACATAATATTCAGAATATAGAATAATAATTAGGAAGTCCTATGCAAAATGTGTCTATTGTTGGCCTGATAGTCTCGGCATTAGCATTAATCGAGATTGAGGCTGTCAGTAGTCAAGATAACAGAAAAGAACACAAAATATTATACATAGTACCTTTATAAAAATGAATTACTTGTCTGGTCTTAGAAATTGAAATTTCATAAAATTAAAACTAGAAAAATGTTAACTTATCTATAAAGTATTAGGCACACCAAAATTTTCTAATCATCAATAGGTTCAAATGTTACTCCAACAACCTATCCAAGTACATTTTATGATGAACTATCAATCTATACTAAGATTATGGCTAGAACTCAAAATTATATGTATTTGCATAGGATGTTGGAAATTTCAACAGTTCATTATATCACACCAAATTCAAATACTCACCATTTTTATTTTGCATAATATTTGGTTGGTATGATCAGGTATAATGATTTTATTTATTTTATTGTAATTTAAAAATATTATTTGTGGGTACTTGAAACTTTTTGAGCATGTGCATCATAACATTGTACCTATACAGTAAACACAAAATGACATTTTAAAATACAATTTTTGGCAAAAATGTATTACCCTTCCGTAGTACTACCGCCTAATAGTAAAATTAATTACCTTAATTACATTATCATAAAATTTACTTAGTGATATTATATGCACTCTTCTCTTAGAATCGTTTTATGTACAATGATTATTGAATTCAAATTTAACAAATCCACTACTCTTCTACGGTGACTACACACCCAATATACAGGAGAGGGTTACCCACATTTTATATTTTAAAATATTAAATGTTTGTTTTAATTTTAATTGCTTAAGTTTTTTTTTATTAAGTATAATTATACTTAATGCATATAATTGCATATTGAGCCTCATTTATATACCTATTTGCATCACATTTGACAGTTTTTAAATGCATGTAATTCTTGGCTCTAATTTTGTGCCATGATTAGGTAAAATTTTATTTTATATGTTGAGAAGATTATCATAAAACTAATTTATTGATTAAAGATATCTTTATACTGTTAGTTCTCTTTCTGATACACAAAATTTGCTTTCAACAGAACCAATATCGTGTTGTTAGCTTAAATGATTCTGTGAACTGACCTTTTATTATTAAACTTTAAGTTAAAGAAACTATCTGTGTTTGGGTTTTTAATGATACTTAAATTGTTTTGCTTTATATGAGCATTTTTAGTTAACTTTTGTTATATTTCACATACTTCAAACTTGTATAAGAATGTAAACATTGTAAAAACATTAACTGTATAAACACAGAAATATTCCTTTCTCTGAGTTTGATTGTATGTCAATTTACTCAAATATTAAAGCTAAAAACACAAGTTGGTTCTGTTGAACAGAAATTTACTAAGAATTGGTTCTACGACCAAGTAGCTTTGATACATACTTTTATAAAATACTGATTGTAGATAATGGATATTTGATGAAACTCATGCAATAATAAATATTTTAGAAGTTAGAACTTTTTTTTAGTATTCCAGGTTTTAAAAATGTCCATGTAAAAGTAAATGCTTATCATATTAATATGTATACAAGTCAATTATATAAAAGTGTGGGAATACTTTGAAATTCTAAGGGTCACTCAAATTCTAATTGTTCAAATATATCTTAATTAAAAATAGGTAATGTTTGTGTGTATGTGTGTAAGCAATCCATAGCCAAGTCTATTGCACTCATGATTCTGACATTTTGTACTTGGGTAATCCTATACCCGAGTATCATATTCGTGCTCAGACCTTAATTTCGGGGGCGCCTACAATATTTTTTGGGCTCTCTCTTAATAAGACATGTACCTATATATAACAGAGGTACATAATTAATATTAGTACCAAGTTATATAATATTTGTGTTTATAAGATAATTACAATATTTATTTATTATTCATACTTGTACTTTTGTAGTCAATAACTTCTAGCTGTTATAATCATAATAAGTTATTCCACTCAGTTTTAAAATATTTTACATTTTATTATTTTATTGTCAGGAAACATATTTATTTTCACCACATATTTAAAAAAAATTACATCATTTACATCAGGTAAAATAAGGGCCCTGTGCTCTGGAACTTAAACACGGCACCCCCTCCCCCCCTGCGCACGCCTTTGCCGAGGATGTGCATCTCGAAGCCAAATTTTAAATTTTGTATTTTATATGAATGTATTTATTTTTGTATAGGGTTGCCATTAGTCACAGAAAATAAAATAGTTATTGTAATTGAATATTATTTTAGACCAGATTTTTTTCTATTTGGTCAAAACACTCAAATTACTGTGTTAAGGATATTTGTAGTTTACATTTAATAGAATTTTTAATGTGCTGTCACACGATTATAGCAAAATTAGAAAGTTTCTATCGTGAAATAACTATTATGCATGATAGTATGCGAGTGAATATGTATATAGTGTGATAGTAACTATTGTAGAGTTTGTATGGCAACAGTAAACTGTTGCAAAATTAGAATATAATTGTACGTAATTATATAAACAGTATAATGAATACATTTCTCTGTTCATATAAATAAGGTTTACATTATCCAGTTACTATGTAATATGTATACTGCCCTTTTTTAAAACCTACCTGTAACATGAATCGAATAAAAAAAAAAATTGTTTGTTGGTAATATAATATGTACAAACTGATGAATTGTTACTCTATACATTAGTTTAATTACCTTTGGTTATAAGTTATAACCTTATTATTTTTTAGGATTTGATGATTGGTGATGAAGCTAGTCAGTTACGATCCATGTTAGATGTCACATATCCAATGGAGAATGGAATTGTGAGGTTTGTATTTTTAAATTTTATTTTCAACTAATGATTGTTCAGTAATTATTTGTTTAATGCTTATTCAAATTATTTATAGGAATTGGGACGATATGTGCCATGTTTGGGATTACACTTTTGGACCAAAAAAGATGAATATTGATCCAAAAGAATGTAAAATTATGTTGACAGAGCCTCCTATGAATCCAATAAAAAATAGAGAAAAAATGATAGAAGTAATTATAAAGAATATTTTATTATAAAAGAAGTCTGTATACTAAAATATATATGAAAAATGTATTGTGAAATAGGTGATGTTTGAAAAGTATGAATTTAATGCTGTTTATGTAGCTGTTCAAGCTATTCTAACATTATATGCTCAAGGTTTGCTTAGTGGAGTAGTTGTGGATTCTGGTGATGGTGTTACTCACATTTGCCCTGTTTATGAAGAGTATGTTTTACCACATTTAACTCGAAGACTAGATATCGCAGGTCGCGATGTCACCCGTTATTTAATAAAGGTAATTATTTTTCAGTTTTCATATTTTATCAGACTAATGTTACTTAATTTTTTTTATTTTAGTTGTTACTTTTAAGAGGATACGCTTTCAATCATTCAGCCGATTTTGAAACTGTAAGAATGATGAAAGAAAAGTTATGTTATGTTGCATACAACATTGAGACTGAACAAAAATTAGCTTTGGAAACTACTGTTCTTGTACAGTCATACACAGTAAGTTATGTATTTTATATTATTTAATAATATAACCCACTGAATGATTATTCTCTTAATTCTCTTAATAATTACTAACTATAAAGTTTTAATATTAATACAATTTATCTTACATTTTTTAGTTACCAGATGGTCGTGTTATCAAAGTTGGCGGTGAAAGGTTTGAAGCACCTGAAGTATTATTCCAGCCACATTTAATAAATGTTGAAGGCCAAGGTTCGCATACTGGTGTAACTTTTTAAAACTGATAGCCATATAATCAATTTTCTTTTTTTATGGAAGGGAGAGGTCAAAGCTTGAATTACAATTTGTAAAATAGAATATTATTTTGTTATTTTACGAGAAGAAATCTGTTGTATAATAATTGCATATTTCGGATATTATATGCATTGTTGGTTTTGATAGCATATGAAATGTGAGGTGTGGTAGTGTTGTTTATTTATTGGTTAATCTGATGATAACATATCTCATTAATTGATAAGAAGACTTCTATTTGTTCATTATATTTTAGATATTTAAGTTAAAACTATTAAAAAATGTACCACAAATTATTGCTTAGCTTAAAATGTTGAGTTCAAGTCTACAACATACAGATGCCAGTTAATCGTATATTGTGTTGACTTGCTGCTTTATCTGTTTGTTTATTGCTAAATGCCTAAAGGCATTCTATAAAAATGAAATATCTTTTTCTGTACGTGACAATGTTTTTGGTTATTCAATTATTTCTAAAATATCTAAATAATGTGTAGTGTTTGTGAAAACTTATGAATTTGTCTCAATTACTATACTCTGTCCAGTTAGAGAGTGCAAATGGAGGATAACCAATTCCCACCACTTCACCTGCCACTAGTGGCATAGCGGTGCCATGGTATTCACATAAAGGTACCACACAATGTGAGAATTTAGACCTCGAGACGGCGGAGAGTGGTCATTGGGATGCTCTAGTTGCACTCTCTCACTGGACAGATAATAGGAAATCTCGATTTTTGCTGTAAAATTATTTTTCTTTGGATAGAAAATATTTTAGGATTTGTGAGATTATAAAATTCTTTCTGAATAATTTCATCTAATTAAAATAGTATAGTTATCATATACAAAAAACAAAATATAAATTGACAATTACTTTATTCTTTATTTCATAGGATCATTTTTATGTTTAATTTTAAATGTGTGTTGTGTATTTTTAAAATACAAATAACTGTGTGATCTACCAGGTATTGCAGAACTAGTGTTCAACACAATCCAAACTGCTGATATCGATATGAGAACTGAATTGTATAAACATATTGTGCTCTCTGGTGGTTCAACGATGTATCCTGGACTACCATCAAGACTGGAACGTGAAATTAAACAACTTTATGTGGAACGAGTGTTGAAAAATGATACAACTACCTTATCAGTAATACATTTACAATTATACCTTTTAAGTTCATTTTTAAACATTTATTTATTTTTAGAAACTTAAAATCCGTATTGAAGATCCGCCGTTGCGTAAAGACATGGTGTTTATTGGTGGAGCTGTGTTAGGTGAAGTAACCAAGGATAGAGAATCGTTTTGGTTATCACGTGAAGAGTACCAGGACAGAGGAATATCTATTTTGGATAAGCTTGGGCCAAGAGCTGGATAAATGATTATCTCAATTTAACTGAATATAAAATATAAGCAATAATTTTTTTTCTAAATGAAACCCATATTATATTGAGTACCTATAAAAATAATAAATAATGCGCTCATAAAAATTAAACATTGACTCAAAATTAACACACCTAATAAAAATTACACAGATTACATCTGTTCATAAATTTATTGTTAAGAACAAACAAGCTTAATATTTATTCTATGAAACACTTAATTCCAATTTAAAATTTGCTATATATTGAGAAAGAAATAAGAATTTGTATTCTTTTCTTTAGATGAGTTTTATGTTTTTAAATGGGTGCATTATAATATATTATTGTTATATTGTTTATATTTTTTTAATTAATATTATTTTTACTTACCATCAAATCCACTTTATGTTTAAGTTAAATATTAACCTGAATAGAATTTCTATTTGTACTAATTTATACTATATAATTCAATATAATTGGAACACCAAATACCAATATACGTTTTTTCTACGATATGTGTTATTTGTTTGCTTTTTTAAAAAAAATATTTTTTATATTTTACCTTTATATTCATTGTGTCAACTAATATAATATGTATTTCATTGTATTATGTAATTCCAATATTCCATAGAATTATAATATAACAGATTTGAATTGTTATAATTAAAAATTACAATAAGATTAACTTAAAAGTAAATAGTAAAAAACAAATATTTGCAAAGCTGTAGAGTGGCAAATCATCATTAAGTAATTTGACAATGTCAACCAATATCTCTAGTACATTATTCCTCAATGATTGTATCTTGATTTAGTAGTTTGTTACATTTGTATTTCCATAAGATATATATCAATAAAATAACTTCTAGATGAAGCTTGAATAATTAAATTGATTTTTTGACTAATTTTTGAATAACATATTTTTTTTATATATTGTTGGCTTTGTGGCAAAACCTCATTTTTATCAAAATGTTCAGGATAAGCTTTTGAACTGGTATGTTAAAATATTTTTACGTTTGTTGATCGAGATATGAGGTATATTTTGTATTTTTATCATATTGTAAAATAAGATTCAAATATTGGTTATCATGAAATTAAAAAAATACAGATTATTCATTTAAAAAGAAAAGTAGATTTTTGGACTTACAAGGTTCAGGCAACAATATTAATATGTAATTGTTATATTACAACACTAAGTAAGGGTATAAAAAGACAAAAGTAAAATAGTTTAACATATTATTAATCTTATGAATATAATATAATTATATAAACTATTTTACCGTTTGTCTTACATAAACAATTTTATTTTCAAATTCTTAAATCATAAAAAAAATTTTATTCATTGCCTTTGTTTACATAATATTTTCATTTGGTATGTCAGTTATTTATTAGCTTGGATTGAAGAGTTCTAATTTGATTATTATTAAAAATCACCAGGAAAGCCAATGTATGATTCAAAAGATTAGTTTTTTTTGTCTCAGTTTCAAAATGAATTAAAATTTAAGTTCATTTAAATGAAATTGTCTGAATGAAACTATAACAAAATATAAGAAAAAGAAAATATAATAAAAGAAGTTTTTATAGTTTGTCTTAAAAAATTAATTGAACATGAATAAAAAGTTTTGTCCCAAAATTCAAGAAAATGTTATCATTTTTTTTTATAATTTATTACAACATACCAACAGGGCCATAGAGATACGGGGGCAAGAGGTGCCTACGCCCCGGGCGCAATTCTTAGGGGGGCTCAACAAATAACAATTAAAAACTTGGATTATATGTTAAAAATTACAAAAGTCGATGTTGTATATATTATTTATAAAAACTTCAATATCTTTTATTCTAATAATTGAAGAAATTGTTGAAAATAAAATCTAATAATTAAAATATTTTTATATAAAAGTAGATACCTATCAAGTCAACAATTAGTTATTAGTTAGGTAATAAATACATTCGATCTATGTACAGAAAATTCTTATATTTGAATAATTTTTTTATGGTCTTATATATTAGGTATATCGGTTGTCCACACCAAATACGACATTGCTATAATGTGTTTAAACTTAATATAATTTGGTACCGTCTCACAGTCAATGGTCTGCTGTTTATTTTATAGGAATAAAACAAATATAAACATAATATACGTAAAATATGCTCTATATTATATATATATGTATATATTGAGATTAATTAAAGATGATAAAAGTATAAAACGATTATAAATTCTATCTATTTTTATTTCAAAATTATTCCAATTTATGCAAGTTTAGATTGTAATGTCTCATGTTTACTGATTATTATACAACAGTAGCTATCATTATCTACTAAAAATTGATTATTAATTATTAAATGTATTATTGGTTGATTATTTATTACTTCATTTGTGTTTTGTCCTGTGCTCGGTCTTGGGCTCTTGAAGATTTTTATTTTACTTCAGCCTTTCGTCCTTACAGATATCTATGTGATTGAGTTTATTATTTTCATAAAATTATACAGTTGCGACTCATTATTATATAATATTAAAGAGCTCGTGTTACACCGAATAAATTTTTTAAAAAAAATTGAAAAAATATTCTGATATTCGTATATATTTTATAGTATATAATAAATAATTAACATTGATATGTTATAGTCGCTAGGTAGGCCCGTACTTGTACTTTTCGATCATTTAATAAGTTAAAGCTCATAAAAAACTATTTTAGGTCGACAATGGGACAAAATCGAATATCTGATATGGCTATTTTGTCCATCGAACATACTTAGGTAAATACATTAGAAATAAACGAACTTATTAAAAACTGCAAGGAAAAAATCTGGAAAAATTCCTATTTACTTGTATAACTTAAAAATATTATTAGGTTATACTTATAATTTGTAAATACATTATTATTTTGGCGCCGCGGAAGCAATGCGAAAGCAGATCCCGCGGCGTCGTCGGTTAAAACAGGAAAAAAAAAAAATACATTATTATTTTAAATATTTATTGATTTTTAATAAAGTTATCAAACGCTTAAAACGTTTAAATTGCGTTAAAAAAATTTCAGTTTAATTTTTATAATAATTAAAAATACATAAGGGCGGATTTTGAAGTTTCACCCCGGGCGCAATATTTGGTTACTATACGGCCCTGCATATGTAGTCTGCATATGCATCAATGTAAAAAAGTATGTTTTAGTTGATACTTTATTTTTAAAATCAATAATTCCAACCCTATTTCAATTGTATTCTTATAGTATATATATTTATAATATTATCTACCTATTTCTAACCTAAGCACTTCTCTATATTGACCTGTCTGTTTTTTTCCCAATAACATTGATATTATAGCAATAGATACAATTATTCAAAAAAGGAAAAATGTCTAATACAATTTTTAAATATATCCAGTAAAAATTGTCTAGTTCTAGTGTATAATATGAATTTTCTCATATTTTTATTAGAATTTGTCTCTATTCAAGGCTTTCAAGTCCCTAAATCTAACTATATTCTTTAGTCTTCAATAATTTTTAATTAAGGTAACAACACCCTAATAGCCCTAGCCCAACCTATGACACGATAAACTAGTTTCGGCTAGTGACAAATTCGTTTCACAAATTGTTTGATGAAATGAGCTACGCATTTGATTTTACATATTTTGTCATAAATACATGTTGTTCGAAAGCGTTCTCGCGTCACTGAAGTTTCGGCATGTTTCCTTCCAGCGGCGCATCGGACACAGAATGTTCACAAGGTGGTTACCTCCTCCCCTGGAGTCCAGTACCGGGTTGTTGGCCATTGCTTACCCGCCGTCCAAGCTCGTCTTTTCCTGGCGGTCACCTCCGCGTGTCCTGTGTGCGACGTGACCGTTCGTGTTCTCGGCGGTGCACCCTTTGCACCCGAGTTGCTGTGTGTCACGTTTTTGCGACGTGGCTCAAGTGCGTTCTTACTCGACGACGCATTCGCTTGCTGCTAGATCAAGGTAACTATTGGTGTGCTTGATCCGGTCGTGTGTTCGATCTATTGTCAACACGTGACGAGGCAGTCGGTGTTGGTGGTTGCAGCGTATATCGTCGTAAACTACGTGGTCAGACGTGCCACGTGCGCGTCGTATTTTGCGAGCGTTTGCGTTCCACGCACAGTGTGCTCAATTCGCGTACACAGACAAAACGCGTGTTGCGTGATCTCCAATTTCCACACTCCGCAGTATACACGTTGGGTTTTAAGTCGTTGGAAGTCATTGTTGCCGCCGCCGATCAAGACGCTGTCGCATTACCAGTGCGGATGGGGTCACGCAGACGCCAGTTTCTGGCTGCTGGTCAGGTAATTCCGCCACACTATTAAACGTATATAATATAAGTGAAATTATTATTATTTGTTTGATCACTTATGCTCACCTGTGCCGTGCGTCATAACATTATGTGGTTTGCGTTACGCCGTTACCTAAGTCTAGTGTTTGGATCTTAGTGTTATTATTTTGGGGCGCCTTACATCTGTGTGGTTGTTGTATTGTGTATTATTATTTATTATACATTGTAGGCGCATCGCGCCTTATATACCTGTACGGCTGTACGTTATTAGTAAACTGCGAGGTAATCTTCTCAGTTCTCACGCCCTAAACACTTCGAAAGTCGTTGCCGCTAACCGGACCATTCGCAGGAGCGGCTTAACACATGTTTTTACACACTTCACAATTAGTTATTCAATTTGTTCTCACATGTGTAGACAATTTTACTGTTTTTATGTGTTTTCTTCAGAGTTCAGAGTGATTGAAAGCTTATCATAAGTAAGCTTATACTTAATAGTTTACTTTGACTTGGTAATATAATATCGTCGGTTTCGAGGTGTCGACCGGACGTATTTCTAACGTGGCTATACATACCTACGTATAATTGTGTAAATAAGGTATAAATCAATTTTACGACTGAATCGATAATCCTTTGAACTTGAAAATTAAAAAATGCATGTTGTTATAATCTGCAATCTAGATAATTAAATAAATAATCATTTTCTTTATTATATTTTATTACATAATTAATTATTATTAATTTTTTTTTGATTATACATATCTATTTTAAACTTTGTAGCACATATTTATGTCAATAGTTCTGTAGTATTAATACATAATTTTGTATGTTATATAAATACATATAAATCCAAGCCCTAGTTATTATGCATTTCAATTCAAAAATATATTTAGGTACCTATATTAGTAAAAAAATACAGGTTAATAATATAATATTTATACAACGATTTGGTCTAATTAGCTATTGCCTATTTATCTACTGTATGGTATTTGTTTATAATGTTTTATTATAAATAATAAATATTATCAAATAAAATAAAATTATGTAAAACTATTTAGAAGATAAAAACCGTTCCATTAATAACACTGATTATAAATAGTACAATATACATATTATAGGTAGGTATATTATCTAATGCATTGTTTTTTTTTTTACTAAAAATACAATCAGGTGATTTGACTTCCGTCTTCCATAATAATATAAAATGCAATTGAGATACCAAACACACGTTTTATTACTTTAGTAAACTGATAGTTAGATAGCGTACAGATTATTATGGGTGTATAATATTACATCGGCGTATAAGTGTACAACAGATTAACAAAAGCACAAACGTATATTATTATTTATTATTAATCATTATTTATTGATGGAGTTATTAAATACAAAATTCAAATGTGAATAGATTTTTAAATTATTGACACATAATTAAAAAACGATACCCAAAAATTCATTGAAAAATAAATCCTATATGAATCATATTTAAAAAATATAGGTTCCCATTTGAATTTTAAAAGTTACCTCTTAAATCTCCCCTTTTTAACTAATGAAAAAAAAAATTAATATCAAATTAATTTTTATTATATGATTTAAAACAGTTTTTACATAGGTCATTTTTTCTAACTTAAATATATCATGCTGAAATCTGCTTTCACGTGAAATTTGGAACACCCTGTATATTAACACAGTTTGTAAATAGTTTTTGTCTTATTTAACAATAAGCACAAATGATGGATTTAATATTTAAATAAAATGTGTTTAAAAATGTACAAGATAAATATATGTGTGGTATAGGTACATTCGAATGCAATGGCAAGGCTCTATTCACCAAATCTTTACACCAAATCCGTCCGTATATTGCTGTATATGTATAAAACATTTTTAACAATTTATTAATAAATTTAATGAATATTCGTTATCTGCATCTCAAATCTCAATATTATAAGACATAAGACAGTTATATATTTTATTAATTGTTTAGCAAATCCGTTAGGTTTTATATAGCTTCAGTATTTCACTAGAATGTGACCTACGTTCTATAGAGCGTTTTACGTTGCCTTTTGGATATATTTAATAATAATGCATATATAACAATTTAAGAATTTAACTGACAATGTGTTATGTGTAAAATATGTAAGCATTAATTAAAATAAAATAAAAAAAACAATTATGGAATAATATCTTAATAGGTAATTAGGTAATTCATATCAGTATTCAGTAGGTATTTATTACCTAGTCATTACTGAATAATTATCCACGGATTTCGGGTAGGTAAGTAGATAGGTAGGTGGGTACTAAAAGTAGCGGCTCGTGGTAGTTTGATACGGGAGTAAGATAAATTTTTTTTTAATAATCAAAATGATACGATATGAATAATATCAGTAATATCTCCTTTAGCTCTCTAGACGTAAACATCGAACTCGTCGCGCTACAAATACAAAACCGCAGGTCGCCGAAAATGTACGACGAGAATAAATTATCGCACAATAATAATATAGCATAATAGTCTTACCGCGCCGCCGCGACTCGCAGCCCGCTCCGTTGCAGTCCAAAAATTGAACGTATGCTCGTCGCACTGTGACAAATACAACAGCCTCGCACAAATAACCGGCGAAAATATGCAACGAGAATTGTCGCAATTTAATCATAATAATGTAACCCGTATAACATAGGGTTGACGGTATTGAAATTTGAAACCGGTATTGCGGTATTAGATTCGGTACCGGTATGAAACGGTATACCGTAATACCGGTGTATACCGAAAAACCGTGGTATCGGAAAACCGTAATACCGGAAAACCGTAATACCGGAAAACCGTAATACCGGAAGACCGTAATACCGACAAACACTGAAATAATATGCTAAGGAAGTAAATCATTTTTAAAAACCATTATATTACAATTTATGAATATGTTATATTATATTTATTATTTTATTATAAAGATGGTATGCCGGGTATGGAAAAGAAACTACCTTATTTAAAAAAAATAAGAACACAGTGGTAGGGGATGTCTTTTTTTAATTTACACTTTACAGGGAGACATTAAAGTTTTAATTTTTTTTTTAAAATCATATTATAACTTATAAGGCGATGGAAATAATAAGGGTCTTTCTTTTTGTAATAAGACAAGATAGATGAAGTAGTACCTCCTCCCCTTTTTAAACAATTTAACAGCCTGCAACATACTTTGAAATATAACTAAATAGTTAATGTTTTACTTTTCTTCTTATATAATAAATGCGATTAACTATTATTTAGTTATAAATACGATTTCGATGACTCCATGTGTTCAGTCGTTTAGTGTACGTTATTATTAATTTGTCTGTTATCAAAGTCACTCTTATAACAGTTATGATTCGATGAACGCATTACGCATTTACATTGGTAAACAATAACGTTACAAAAATAGAATCTATTTTAATTAATACCATTGCATGGAGGCATAATAATTTATAGTGTATAACTTAACCATAGAATAACCGGCATAACTGATAAGACTGAAAACTGTTCAGCAATAATATCCAATAACCAGTATACTTAAAAACCGTCAACAAACGGTACTACGGTATTACGGTTTCCCGGTAAGAACCGGTATCACGGTATACCGTTGCGGCGGTATTTGAGTAAAAACCGGTACATCGATTAACCGGTATACCGATATTGACGGTATACCGAAAAAACCGTCAACCCTAGTATAACACACATTTGTGTGCAACGCGGACTGCTGCACCATACAGTATACACGTTAGACGCTCCTGTGTTCGTACAATATTTTTAGATTATTTTTTTCGCATTTGTATAATTACTGGATTGATTAGATATTTTTCTTCAAATATTAATATTTTCCAATACAATTTTGAATCTTTTAAATTATTTTGAAAGAAATATAGTCATATACACCATCGTGATTCCTATTTAGTCTACTATTAGAAGTATAATTATAAATATAATTTTATTTTAAAAATGTACTCGGGGAGTGCGGTCGTACCATCGCACCTTAGCACGAGCCGCCACTAGATAAGCCGTACTAGATACATTAAACCAACAATCTTTACTAGGTATATTAAATTTCAATACTGTTGTACGACAGCGGATAAGCAACACAATGTGTATAATGTATATACTTTCATTTTTTCATTCCAAACAATTTTTTTGTATACCTAGCTACTCAAGCTAGAAATAAAACTATACAATTATTACATTTACAAAATCAATGTAGTCCTAATGTCCTATTGAATAGTACAATTTATCCATGAAAAGATGTTTTTAACAATTGGAAGCGGGTAAGTAGATACCTATTTCGTATTTTCGTCCTGTATCTTTAAGCGTAGACTTCTTTTTGGTTTTTGTTATTTCTAATGTAGAAAATACTGATTTACATATGTATATGATATTGAAACGGGAAGCAAAATTTGCAATGCTTTTTTTCTCACTCCCGGGTATTCGTTTTGCAGAGAAATCCAAAATTAATCATTTTGAGACTTATACAATTTAGATTTTAACGTTGTATTTTATGATATTTCTAAAATATGTTTTTAAATTGTTCCGTAGAAGTTAAGTTTAAATTTTTAATATTTTCTTCTTGCATGATTCATATAATGAAACTATCCAGTATCCACTGTGTTTTAGTCATTGAAAGTGATGGAAAATAACTGTTTAAACTTCGAGAAAGTGTCAACGATAAGTTTTTTAAACTCATTTTATTGATTAAAGCTATGCTTAAATGTATTATTGACTCTTTGACTGAAGAAAACCATATTAGAATTTTTGTGTATGATAACTATAAAATAATTTTTATAATAAAAATAAATACCAACTCGATTTTAGGATTTTGCAATTACGTCCTCGGTTTTTGCACAATACATCCAACTTGCGTCTACCCACACGGGTTCTTCACTGACTGAGAAATGAGAATAATGTAGGGCGATAAACTAATAGATAACCTCGATTATCGATGACAATATGACATATCTATAAATACCACCTTAAAATGTATTGATGGAAATTAATTATGTTCAATCTTGTGAAAAAAAATGAACAATTATAATGTATTAATGGATACAAATTCAGTTTGCTCAATTTTGCAAACTGACATTTGTTTATTATAATGCGGTGCTCAAATTTAACCAATAAACGAACAAAGGATGTAGAAAAAGAAGAGTTTATTAAAAAAAACCATAACTCAATTTGAAAACAAAAATATATCGCTTCTTGAGTTCGTTAAAAAATTGACGTATAATTCAACAAAATATTCACCCATTTAAAAAAAAATGTAGTTACAATATTTATTATTATTTTTAGCCACACCATTTCTACAAATGACAGTCCTCAGTCTTTCAAAGTGGAGAGGAAAATATTATGTATGTCTACATTTAAGTATTAACGAGGACTCAACTCGTACCTACATGTCGCGAGAAAATCACAGACGAAACTCGGACGTGTTGTGTGAAAAACCACGGACGCAACTCGAATGCCGCGATGTATATTTTCGTATTTAGGGACACAATTCGTGTGCAGCTGTTTGTTCCATAGGCTGGGATTGGGGATGGTTGGGGGATTAGCCCATCCCCTTAATGATTGAACATTTTTCAACTGTCCCACTTCTTATTTCGAAAGATTTAAGCCCCTCCTCCTAAAACCCAAAAAAATATTGAATATCTATTATAAGTTAAGTTACAGTTCCGAAGTTAGTAGGAATAGGTACAAGCGCCGAGGTCTTAAAAACCACCACGTTAGAAATAATTGTACCTACAAAAAAGGAATGGAAAAAATAAAAAAAACGGTTTAACATCATCAACATCAGAATATTTGTAACAGGGACTTATGCTGTGATCGTGATGTTCAGTGAGCGATCGCCGTCCAGGCGTCGACACTCACCGCCACCGACGACGTGGAAACTGACGAACGAAAGTATAACGAAGAGCAACTAATCTACGCATACAACCCTGGTCCTACGGGACCTAAACTCACTACGGTGTGTGATGCACTGCCGTTGCTCTCTATCGGTACATGCTCATACCTGACCACTATTAATTATGTGTAGCGGTCGTCGTGTTAATAGACACCTTGTGCATGTGGCAATTTTGCTGCGCCACTTATACTAAAGCCATGTAGCGTACAACGATAATACCCCTAAAACGCATTGAAAATGCCGAAAGGTCTCCACTGGATTTTGTCATTTTTGGATAAAAAACGTACGCACGTAACATAAAAATTAAAATAACGGATGATAATATTGAGACTCTACTCTTCATTTTATCCGTGGTAATATTGCCAACGAAGTCTTTACAATGACGCGACGGCAATAACCATTGATATTTGGTGTTGAGTATTTACATTAAAAAATTAAAAAATATTGATAAAATCTAATGTATCCTTTATTTATTACTTAGTAATATGTAGGCTGTCAGACCGTTCCCACTTAATTAATGACTTTGACTTTTAATTCAAACGTAATACATCAGTGACATCTCTATGGTGAGGTAGACTATAGTAAAATAACTTTTTATTTAATTAAGGTTCTAAAGGAGCTATACCTATTTCTATTTTTCTATTGAATAAATTATCAATGATATAAAATTAAAATACGACCTCTATATGCTAATTTGTTGTAAGTGGCGGTTTTTGTGGTGAGGCTGTGTTTCGCCTAAAATTTTGAAGTATAGAATACTTAAAAACTACATAAAACGAATAGTTAGCGCATGGACGCGATTTATATTTGCTTACAAAGCTTACTTATTTTGAGCGGTTAAAAAAGCGGGCCAAATATCATGGAGGATATCCTCGTAGTTACTCGTTCTGCTATGATCTTGTATTCCCTTGCGCACATTTCAAAGTTTTTAAGCTACAACATTTTAGTTTCATTAAAATTTGCTGCATGAAAAATGGTTTTTTTTATTCGGACTCAACATGTTTGCCTTGAGTATATATTACATTTAAAAAAAAGGAGAAACGAACACAGACGTTTTTGGGTTCATCCTCTTAATTTGAAAATGCCTCAGGAAGGCGACAATAAATTCTTCTTTACGATGTTTAATAATATGAACTATTTATGAATTATCATATTTAATTAAATTGATCAAAAATAGGGATAAGCCGATAATAAATGCAAGAAATAATTATTACGTAAACAGCCTGTAATATTTCAGCCTTCCGGAAACGGCAATGTCCTATGACATCAGATAGGGACCGTCTACTCGTACAACTTCGCCTAAAAACGAATACATAAATTACACACACGAGTATGTATTCAAATGCACTCGATTGTTAAATAAGTAGAATTGCGCATGCGCAATGATAATTTTGAGGCTCGATTTTCATCGCCTCTGTGTACTAAAAATAAATACCATATACCTACTGGTATAATTATGGTCAACTCGCAGGCCGCAGCTCAACATCAAAACACATAATCAGTTGTCATTGTTACAGCCAGGATTCGGTACATCCCTAATTAAACCGTTGTAATATTAATTTATACTTCTGTCTTTTTACAATGGTCGCTAGTATATTATTAAGTTATATATATACAGTGATAATTATTTTCATGTTCTGAAACTCAATTTATTCTGAAGTTTAATTTTTGTTATGAAGGGGTACATGAGTCATCTCAACAAAAAATACTATCAAAACCGACACTGCAGTTGGAGTCAGTGGCGTACACAGCTATTTTCAATTGGGGGGGGGGGCTTACATATAAAAAATTATTATACACTGATAAATCAAAATAATATGTTGTTTAACTAATATTTATTTTCATTTTAAAACAATGTCTATTTTCCTGGGTTTTTGTCCCAACTCATCAATGACTTCTTCAGGAGTTAGGCTACCACCGCATATTTGGGTGTAAAAAGTGTTTTTTACTGTTTTTCAATTTTCTCTTACCTTATTTGTAATAAAACTACCAACATTTAACAATGCATAAAGAAGAAGTTTATCTATGCCACAGTGTTTTTCAGTTTTTTATAACATTAATCTAATCCAAGTTATTTTTTTTAAACATTTACTTTTTTTGTTTTTTTTTTCATTAGCTTATAAACAATAAGTGGCGTAATTTGGTCATGTTGTGAAGGGGAGATGAAATGTTTGTAAATTTCACCTATAACCTCTCCCCCCTTAATGTTTTTTTAAAATCATATAAGCATCTCTCAAAATAAGTATACAGCCATTGTGATCTGTATACATTAAAATAAATAATAATTAATATTTAAACACTCACATTTACATTTAAACATTAACTATTTATTGGTACCTACTACCTAAATACGGTTATGTCACTAATTTAATCACAATAAAAAATCCACTCTACGTCGTTTTAATGCTAATTAATTAAGTACTTCTTCAGTGTCAATTTTAAAATTGTTATGAACAGCCAATGAGCCAACATAGCAAGACCATTTAATCGATTCCGTTTAATAAAAAGTAAAGCATACACTTAAATATAATCTGTACCACAGAAAGTATATCATGACAAATATTTATGTTTTAATCAAGATTCAAACCTGAGACATTGTGTTTCTTAAATATGTTTTCCTCTTTTCCGAGTTTAAAACATACCTTTTGGCGATAACATCGACTCTGGTAAAGTTCATAGCACTTTTAGGAGAAAATAAATATTAGTGTAGATGTCTTTAATCTTTATTAAAATATCTAGATTCTAGAGCCTCGAGACCAGTATAAGGTATTTTTCCAAATCGTATTTTGGTTCGCCACAGTTTTAATTCAACCAAAGAATCACTAGACACCATGGGAGAATACAATTTAGTTAATTCAATAAATTTATTTTCATCATTTTCAGTAAGCTTGTGTTTAGAAAATAAGCATTCAAATCCTATACAATTATTAAATCAAATATATAATCTTTGTTATGTACAGCTGGCAAAGGGATTCGGGTTTCTTTTGTAATATTTCTATAGAGTATACTATAGTTGATAGTAGTACCACAATTTTTTGTCAATGTAAAATTACAATATTGGAATCACTTTCCACCATGAACCAAGATATTTACTGAAACTATCTTAGTTTATACACCCCAGAATGATACGTACAATAATATATTATATTATTAGACCTACATGTTATTTGAAATATGGTAATATCTGCAGGATCTGTAGAATTATTAAAAAAATTGGAAAAATATGACTGGCGGGGGGGGG
>NW_019100657.1:0-34720 GCF_001856785.1 Myzus persicae | reverse complement strand
AGGATGGATATCGGGTGGAGAATAGTTTCGTGATTATTTATCATCTTTAGAAACTATAAGTTTATTGATAACAGTGGTTAATAGAGAGATTAGAGTACAGATTAGGTTTTTTAGTTCTTCGAGAAAAGATGAAAGTTTGAGGGATATGTCTGGATCGGGGGGAGTAAGATTGGTTGGATTGTTTGCGTTTTCGGTGGTGGCTTGGGCGTATGTTTTGGGGAAGTTTGAGGCTGAAATTGAAGTAGCGTTTACAGATGTTGGGTGAACATAATTTGATTGAGGGTTAGAGGTTTTTTTTGATTGTAGAGTAGATTGAAATTCTTTATGAACTGGGCATCCTCGGTAGTTCGCAGGGTGGTCACCGCTGCAGAGAGCACATTTTGCTGGAAGACTCTGGGATTTTTGGCATGAAGTGGACAGGTGGTTGGCTCCGCAACGGACGCATTTTGGGTGATGGTTACAATAAGATTTGGTGTGTCCGAACGCTTGACAACGGAGACATTGTATTGTTAAATTGTTGGCTCGAGGTTCTTCGATTTTTATTTTGGTGTAGTACAAAAAACCGATCGAAAATATGTCTTTATTATTGATGGCTGGCTCCAGGTCAATGAAAAAGAGCGGGAGAGGAAGTTTTGTATTTCGTTGGAGAACATTGGTGATGTTTCTGACTTGATGACCGTGGGCAAGTAATTCATTTTTGATTTCTTCTATTGGTGTAGTGTGGTGGAGATTTCTCAGTATTACCCGATACGCCCTATCTTGTTTCAGTTGGTATGTGTGGAAATCTGCTTTGGACTCTTGCAGAAATTTGATAACCAAGCGGTACGAGTCTGCTGAAGTAGTGGAAAGTTTTACGCCATTAGTTGAGCTTTTGCATGAGAAATGTTCACTTTTGATTAACTTTTTGATGGAGTTACAGAAAGCATTGAAGTCATTAACTACGCGAATGAATAATGGTGGAGGTGGCTTGATAATAGGTGTGGTTGTTTCAGGTTCTAAATCCATCTCGGTTGATTGGTTGTCGTTTTGTTTTTCCGAGGGCTCGGTGTAATTAGAAAACATTGAGAAACGATTTGATGAAACAAATGTTTTACTTTGTTGTGTAGGAGAGCTAGGTGAGTGGGGCAGCGAATGTTTACCATTTCTACTATTTTTATTTGTTTTCACAGTGAACCCGTCGGTTTGGTCGGAGATTTGTTGAGAAGTTACATTATTATTTGACACACTCTGTAGACGAGATTTTGGTATTATTAATGGTGGAACGGATTTGGGTTGTTGATTATCTGGCATGGTGTATGGCGACGGTGCGTTTTGCCGTTAGATAACGGAGAAGCCTGATAGGCTGATCGTGCGGGACTGCGGCCGCCCGACGGCCGGCCGTAAATTTTGATAGCGCGACGATAATTGATATAGCGCGACGATAATTAGGTTGTAATAATTAAGTTTGTTACCGAATATGGACCGGAGGCGCTCCTTTTCGATGGCTTGAAGTTTGGTTTGAGAAGTCAGAAGAATGACACTTTGTTGAACTCGTGGAATGTTTTTTTTTTTTAAAAAAACGGACTATAACTTTGTAAGTTATTACGAAAAGAAGGATAAACACCGAGACACGATGTTTCATTATCAACGGTCGTGACCGAACTAGATTTATTAATTAAAAACACTTTTTAGTTTTTAATACTTATTATTTTGCTAAAATATACAAAATATATTCTATTACTATAGTAGCTATACTGAAGTAGCTACCAATTTTACGGCTTCAGAAGAAGAATTACTCATTATTTTAGTGAAAAAATACAAATCTGTATTGGAATGTTTAAAAACTGATACTGTAAATGCCAAGTACTTATATACAAAAAGTAGTTCTTTAATTGTTTACTTAACTTTTTATATTTGTACTCGTGTTGTGTTCTACCTATTGTAAGTTACTTATAAATGAATTGTTATTATTATTGTAAATTTGAATACATTATTACATTTATGCATACAATTTCTATACATTTATTACTAAAGACCAGATTTTTGTGCACAAAATACCTAAAAATCAATTAAAATTCTGAATTGTGCAAAATTCATGTGGTATTTCTAATTAGGAAACATTAATTTCCCAGTTTATTATTTCATATTACATTATTACCTATACATAAATTTGTGTTTAGTAGTCAGTAGGTATCTATAATATGTACAAATCCATACCTATACAATATAATCTAATTTACAATATTTTGCTAAAATGAACCATCATGGGAGTGAACTGTTCTATAATGGTTAATAAAATAAACCCGTCATTGTAGTATTTGTATATCATGGTCGTCAGTCGTCACATCTTCATTGTTCAAAATAAAACTTAAAATTAATTTACATAGGTATAAAATTATTTCTATACAATTTTAAATTTGGAATTACACAATAACAAATTGTAATTTGCACAAGAATCTAATCTTTATTTATAAATTAAAAACAAATTTATAGTAATTTAAATGCTTTTTTTTTACAAAAGTTGTAAAAACTTATATTATGTTTCAATCATTTAGATTGGATATTGAAGAAATTGTTGGAATAAAGGAATATCGCTGTTATATTCAGTCCAATCATATTGGATTACATATTATAATAAATTCTAAACAGTCACAACCTCAACAGCATTTTATTCCAATTATGATTATAGAAGTATGTATGAAGTTAATACTATGTATGATTAATTAAATAAAATGTACTCATTAAATTATTTATTGAGTACTAAACCAAATAATTTCTTGTATATTATTGCATTAGGTGTTCAAATTGATGTCCAGCTTCTTGCATGCAGTTTTCGAAACGTTCCATTAACTTCCTTCTAGTGGAATTTTTTAATGTTTCTTTCTACAATTCAAAACATGCAGATTTTATTATTTCTTTCATATCATCGATGTCTACAGATTCAGTTGCATACACTTTATCTTTAAGATAACCCCATAAGAAAAGGTCTGGACATGTTAAATCTGGAGGCCGTGGAATTGGGGCAACTGTTCCAATCCATTTTTCACCAAATGTGTCATTTAAGAATGCTTTTACAATCTTAGCATTATGAGCTGGGCAACCATCTTGTTGGGAGTACATATCAGTCCGTATGTCAAGAGGCACATCTTCCAATAATATGGGCAAAATATTTTGTATATTTCAGCTATAATTGCTGTATACATTAATAAAGTAAATATGTATACACTTAGGTATAATAATTTGCATGAATATAATAATATACATCCGTATTCCATGTACCTAGGTATAGTATGTAGTATTGTCATAGTGATACTCAGTGATAGTACCTATCTTTGATATACTAATCTACACAAGCTCCAAGGTTAGGTCTATAAATTGTGTGCTACCTGATTCTAGGACAAAATATCCAAGGACAAAATATCCACGGATAAAATATCCAAACCAAAATATCCAAGGACAAAATATCTAACGGTCAAAATATCCATGGACAAAATATCCAAATGTATCAGTTTTTCCGTGAATAAGTAGATTAAACTTTAAGTACTTACTAATCAAAAAGTTCAAATACCAAATTATTTAATTATAAAAATATAATATATAATAATAATATAAGTATAAATGTATTATGTAATATATAAATTACGTTATTATTACGGTATAGTAATAATATCGCAAAATAATTTTATCTAAAAAATCACTATACCTACACTATTTTCTAAAAATTTTTGTCTCCTTAATCGTCTTTTTACGGTTTCTTCGGCTGGCATCAGAGCTTTTGTGTCACGGTCCACTTTTGCTACCACTTCTGAAAAAATTTGTCCTGGCTTTTTTTCGTGTTGTTTTGCAAGTTGGAGCATTTCATTCACACATTTTGTGACATTAATTTTCCCTGTGTTTTTGGCACATGTGATCAGATGATGTGTGATGACGTGTGGTTCAGAATAGTCCAATTCAGATTTTAATATTCCTGGACATTTCAATAAATTTGATTTCACGCAGCGCCATGACATGTTTTTGATACCTATATATTTTACAGTATACATGTGCCCTTCAAATATGGCTTTTAAACCACCTTTGTTCGATCTCGTTACTTCCATTTATAATTAATTTTTAATAAATTTATAAACTGCACTTCACTACGTTAAGTCGTTAACACGGAAACCGAAAGACGTTGACGCTTGACGGCGATGAAGACTTATGATAGATTTATACGTAACGATAACTGTAATTTGTCGGAGTTTGAAAACCGGACACTAAATAAAGATAGTAATGTAGTATACTAATACTACTATAGGTTCGATATAACAAAATCTAATAAATAATAATCCCACACTAATCTTGTCGATAATTTAAACGATAAGCTAGGTAGGTACGTGAAATTTCCAGGTTAAAATACAATTATTATTATATGTTAGTATTATATGTTATATATTATAGTACATATGTATATAAACATCACAATATAAATTTATTAATAAAATTGTAATTGTTGAGCTATAATGATTTATACCGATAGCTAATAAAAAAAAAAAAAAAATTATTAATAATACATATTTTTTAGTATTGTCGTATATTATTAATATTTGTCATTTCAAGATTTGGATATTTTGACCGTTGGATATTTTGACCGTTGGATATTTTGTCCTTGGATATTTTGGTTTGGATATTTTGTCCGTGGATATTTTGTCCTTGGATATTTTGACCGATTACCGTGCTACCTCTATGATAATTGATAACATTTGTCACTTTTTACTTTATAATTTTTATGTGACAGTTAAAACCACGAAAAATGCTTAAAACTTAAAAGTTAAATTAAATATAAATTAAAATACATAATATCTAAATATTTCATTATTTCAATCTGGTTGATATTTTTAAGTCATTGTAGTTAGTGCGTTTGAATTTTCGTCAACTGGTTGTCATCGTCTGGAAATTTTTGCATTTATTTTAAACTGACATCAGAAGACTCTAAGAACTCTATTTACTCTAAGAAGGTACTTGTTTGTATCATAGAAAAATTATATTTGTATTCATCACAATCATTAGTTAAAATTTAAGGATATGTATAGTTTGATTATTTATCAATTTGTAAATGCCTTCAAAGTCGTATTTAATTATGTTAGTATAACAATTTACGTAGACAAGATAGATATCTAAGAATAACATAATATAGAATGCTTAATCCAGTTTTATATTCTAAGTGGTAATGTTAATACATTTATTTATCTATTATCAATACATTATACCATGTACAGTGTTATATTAAGTGGCACAATTCAGTATATTTCAGCACCTAAATATCTATATAATACTAATGTATTTAATATTATTTTACTTCAATTCCTGACTCATGACTTAACTTAATTTTTATTTAACCCATTGATTTAAATTAAAACTGTTTTATTGGATATGATCCATTTTCTTCAAACAGTTTAAGAAAAAAGTTTACTTTTTTAAGAATTAATTCTAAGAATTAAAACATTTTTAAATTCTTGAAATGTAGACAAGTTGAACCATTTTGAATAAGACATTTTTAAATTTCATAGTCGTCATTATTCTCAATAAAATTATTCTTCAATTTATCTAAAAGTCATTATTCATTATTGTACCTATCTAGGATTTCAAATTAGCTTTTTCATCACAACTCTAAGTGTATTCTTAATTTCCTAAGTTTTCTAATGTGACATTGTTTTTATTAAATCATATTCTCCATAATGATATCATAATGAAAAGTGGAACAAATTAGAATATTTGAGATACTTATATCTAGACTTGCTATTTTGCTAATAATTATTTTCTACTAATTTGTTTAAACATTGGTCGCATTAATTAATAGTGTATGCCAATACCATTAGAAGACAATTGACCTCATTTAAACCTCTGGCGTGGACCAAAATTCCGCAAGTAAAATGGCAGTCATAATTGTATTGTATTGAGAGTATACACTTGTTGAAAATAAAAGTATGCGAATGTTTTAAACAAATAGTTGGTACCTATATTGATATAACTTTTTAAGTTATATTTTACAAGGTTATTTGCACAAAACCAACTATTTTTAACTAATTTGAGCATATGAATACTTTTTTAAGTAATTTGTTTAAACATTAGTCTCATTTAATAATGTAAAAAATAGTATAGCGAAATAGTAAATATACATCAAATTTATTATTCGATTGCACCTCTTGTACGAACAATGTTCATTAAGTTTAAATTGTGAATTATGTTTTTATTAGGCATTTATTAAACTGCTGACTTTCATAAATTCTATATTTCTTTAGATACCTACCTATATTGGATATTAATGAATAATGAATTTGCTTTTAAATTTAGTTTACCATACATAACTTAATAGCTCAATCATTGTAGTATAATAAAATTTACTTAATGACGACAATAATGTATCATTTTATTAGTGAATATTGATCCTTACATATCAAAATTGTACACAGTTCAAATGTATTCACATTTATTAATACTAAATTAAGTTTTAAAATGGATAGTCTTTCAGAAATAATGAATTTGCTTTAAAATGTATTTTACCATGCATATCTTGCATATTCCTTGCTAATTTGAATATACTAAAATGTACTAAAAATGTACTAAATGGTTCAACAATTATTTGTCTTTATATCCTTTCTTATGAAAATTGTACACATTTCAAATCTATATTTATTTATTAAAATTAAATAAAAAGTTTTAAAATTGCTTTAAATCCAGACTGACAATGCTTCTAAAAAAATGTTCAATCCCGGTCTGAAACCAGTAAAACCTAACCTTATTCACCACTCTGAATATATTACGATAATTTTTACTGGTGCAATTGACATATTTAAAATACTTGATAATTATGTTTGATGTCATGATGAGGACTTTGATGTTGTTATAATTAATTAATAAGGTTATAAGGTTTCTACTTATTATATCAAAAAAAAATTTCATAAAATTGTAGTTTAAAAATTAAATTGCTTACACAAATGTGATATACATATTTTACCAACGTGTAAATATTGTGTGACTTCCATGTGATGATCCATGCTACAGATGTTAAATCCTTCTATGGATCTATAGTTTTTTTTTTTGCTCAAGCCATTGGAGCAATAGGTACAATTATTAAAAAAATTGGAAAAATTGATAATACATTAATAATAATTAAATACATTTTTAATAAATTCAGTCAAAATTGTTTTGTTCTAGACTTCTAGAGTATATGTAGATATTTGCTCATATTTGTATGCATATATGTTTGTGTTTAAAGCTTTTAAGTCTCTAAGTCTAGCCATAACCTTTAGTCTTTAATAAATTAATTATTAATTTTAATAAAATTAATGTAACAACATCCAAGCCCTGGTTATTATAATTTAATATTAGATTGATCACATCTTAATGTTGTAAAAAGGTGATGTTCTTTCAAAATCGGTTTGATTTTATATGCATCATTCAACATTATGTTGAACGCGAGGTTTAATCATACAAGTTTTTAAAATCAATGTTGTCATTTTGCAGCGTTTAGAAATGATATACATATCTAATATTAAGTTGATTCAAACATAATATGAAAGTATAGGTATGTAAGTATATTATTAGTCTTACCAAGGCTCAGAACTTTAAGCATTTGCATATTTGTTTAGAAAGTGCATATTGAAAATCTGATTCGATACAAATTTGATTCATAGTAAGTATATGTATATTACAAATACAAAAATGTTTGTTGCATAATTTTGAATATTTCGTGATTTTTTGTACAAATTCGCATATTTTATTTATATAGAACATTAATTATATGCATATAATATCATAGAATTAACGTGAACAATTTTTTTTTTAGAAATTTATACTTTTATATTGTTTGAAAAAATAAATTAATTCATCAACGGATATTACTATTGCTCCCAAAAATAATATTATAATCTTTATATATGTAATTTCATTTTTAGGGGAATCTGACTGTTTTTGTTAATGACTGGAAATAGGCAGAGTGTTTTGCAGCTTTGGTTTTGTTCATTGTATTTGTGGTGTGGGAAGTGAAGTGTAGTTTGGAGTCTATTGTTACTCCTAGGTATTTGGCTTTGGTGGACCATTTTATGGTGTTGCCTTCTATTTGTAGGTTTTTCGTGTGATAAGGTATTTTGTTTGCGTACAGAACTGCTGTGGTTTTTGTAGGGTTTATTGTTACCTTCCAATCTTTGAACCATGTGGAGGCTAGGTCTATTTGGTTTTGTAGTCTTTTGACGGCGCTGTTGGTGATGGGTCCGGAAGCGTAGAACATTGTGTCGTCTGCAAATAGAGCCGTCTTGGAATCTTTGTGCTGGGGCATATCATTGATGTAAGCCGAGAAGAGCTGAGGGGATAGGTCATGCTGTACGCCGGCGAGGATAGGTTTACTTGACAACGATGAGTCGTTGACACTTACTTCGAATGTCCTGTGTTGGAGGAACGATACGAGTAGTTTAAGCAGCTGAATTGGTAGATTCCTGGCCTCCAGTTTTTGAACCACGTTAAAGCCAGGGCAACTTGTCTTTGAAATGCAGCAATTGCATATTTAGGGTTTCGATTTGAGGTTAGAAACACGGTGTCGTCCGCGAATAATGCGAGACTGCTGTTTACGTTAACAGGTATGTCGTTGGTGTATATCAGGTATTGGTACGTCGCGGACGGGCGGGAGATCGTTCCTGTATGTGAAAAAGTTAGGAATGTGAAGTTTAGTAGAAGGGAGTAGACGAGTTTCGTTAAGTAATATTATGCCGGTTTTGAGTAGGAGTTTGTATTTGATGCCGCTGGAGTTCCAAAAAAGTATTTTAACCTTTTCAGACCTGACTTTTTTTTTCATCAATCTTATTAAATAGGTAAACAAATAATGTTGACAAAGTTTTAGGTTATTTTAATTATTTTTACCGACAAAATAAGGAGGGTCACAAAAGTGACCCATCGGCTTGAATGGAATGAAATATTTAATATATACAAAAATTGTACTTTATTCTTTTTTTATTATTTATTGAAAAAATCAAATACTTTTTGATAACAACAACTGTGTGTGCTTAATTCAAATAAAATAAATAAAAACCTTTTATGTTATTCATAGTATATAACATACTTTTAAAACCTTAATATATAAACAATAAAATAATTATAAAACTACATAAATAATTAAAATAAAATCCTCTTCTTGAGTAAATATTTATCATTACTTCGTAATATGAAAATCAGCAAAACAATTTCTTCCTGAAGCCAAACATAAATGTACTTTACACTTTTCACAAAAAATGTGTGTTCGATGTTTAACATTTTGGATGCTTGCATTTTGTAGGATTTTTCAAGTTATCAACACCGGGAAAATGATCTATTGTATCGTATCTTACTACGTCAGGAGGTATATTACTGTCAGTTCTTATTTTTTTATTTGCTGGTGGAGATATTTGTGTGCATACATTTTCAGAACTAGGTGAACTTCTGGTACTCCTATCCGTAGAAGTATTACTAGGTCTGCCTTTTCTTTTTGGGTTGTTAGTTTACGGCAATTTATTATTTCATTAGCTAACTGTAGTCGAAAATGTAACAAATCTAGAGTTTTATTTTTTTGGATATTTAAATATTTTGCATCTTTTACATATTGAATCCAACCATTAGCTACTACCAAATCAAAAGCATGTACTATAAGTCGTAATGTCCATTTTTTAGATTTTATAAATGTCCTATATGTACTTATAAGTTGATCAATTTTGTCAACGCCACCCATTGATTTGTTATATAAAGTTATAATTTCCGGTCTTTCTATTTCTACATTTAACTTATTTTTTTGTCCCAGCGTTTTATAGTTTCAACTTCACCAGACGTAATTAAATTAGAAGCCATGTTAACTGGTTTATTATCTTACCATTTCAATATGCCTAAAGAAAATGTATTGATTTTTTTAGATTTTATTTCATATGAAGTTCCACGTCCCATTTTCGCCATTATTTTATCTGCTAAAAGAGGTGGATTAGCAAAACGATTTGTTCTGATTGTCCCAGCCGCATAGATTCCTTTTTGCATTGCATTGCATGATAGGAGGGACTTTTGTCCTTTGCCTGAGTTTCGGGGGGTCTAGCCCCATGACTCAGAGTAGGAGGTGGATTGGTTGAGGTGTTTTATGTGCGCCTGGTCTGTTTCTGTTGCGCTCGGGTGGGCCGGACGTTTTGCCTATGTTTTGTAGGTGGCTGTAGTTAGCTTGTTGTAGCTTGACGAACATGTTTTTTGAATTTTGAGTTATGGTAGATTGGATCGATGGGATTTGGCTGGATTTTGAAATTACGGAGTTCCGGACAAACCAGGGCGAACCGGTGATTGTTCGGAGGGCAATGTTTTGTACTGCTTCCAGGCGTCTCCAATTTGCGTTTGATATAAGTGCGGCCCATGCTGGACCGGCATAGGTGATTATTGTTCTGACGTACATCTGGTATATGCTGAGCTTTGTTCGAACTGGAATTGGACTCAGTCGGTTGAGGACGGGGTACAGTGCGGCTCGTGTGCGTCTTGCTTTTTGGGCGGTTTACTTGACGTGCCGATTGAATCGAAGTCTACTGTCGAGGTAAACTCCGAGGTATTTAACTGCAGGTTTCCAGCTGATCTCCTGGTTGTAAATTTTTAATGGTGTCGATTTTTTAAGTCCTCTTCTCCCGAACTTTATTGCCAGGGTTTTGTCGGTGTTCAGAGTCAACTTCCACTTTTGGAGCCAAGGGAGGGTGACGTCAATTTGTGCCTGAAGGTAGTCCACTGCATGCTGCATGCCCATGCTGGTTGCCATAAACATGGTATCGTCAGCAAAGAGGTTTGTCTGGGTTCCAGGTGTAGAAGGCATGTCGTTTATGTATGCTATGAACAGAATTGGCGAGAGACAAGATCTTTGGGGGACGCTTGCAATCGGAGTTCGTGGTGTTGAGAAGTCGGATCCGACTCGGACTGAATATGTTCTGTCGGAAATGAATGATTGCACCAGTCTGACGAGCGAAGGTGGAACGTGTAGCTGGAGTAGTTTGTGCAGTAGTCCGTCGTGCCACACTTTGTCGAACGCCTTCTCGAAGTCCAGGAATGCTGCCGCTGTTCGCTGTTCTCGGTTTGTTGTGTTGGCCAGGTGGTCGATTACTTTCGTCAGTTGATTGGTCGTTGAGTGTTGTGATCTGAAGGCATATTGGTCAGGTCGGATAGAAGTAGATATGACTTTTTTCAGATTAATCAGGATTATTATTTCTATGACCTTGGCCATTGAATTAATGAGTGCTATAGGTCGAAGGCTGCTTGGATTTTTGAGATCTTTTCCTGCTTTCGGTATCATTATCACTGTGGCTGCTTTCCAAGGAGTAGGGAAGTGTTGGTATCTTAGGCAGCAGTTGAACATTTTGGTCAGTGCCAGGATGGTTTTGTCAGAGAAGTGACGGAGAGCCGTGTTGGAAATGCCGTCGGGTCCCGGCGCTTTGTTGCGTGGTAGTCGCTTAATGATGTCTTTAACTACTCCTGGAGAGACCGGCTGAATTGGTGGTATTGGTGAAGTGTTTAGAATTTGGATTGAGCTGGCGACTAGTAAGTTAGTGGCTGGAGTTCCATCCGGGCAATTGAATTGTGTGGCTAAGTTAGCAGCGAAGAGTTCAGCTTTCCCTGGGGAATCGAAGACTGGTCCTTGTTGGCCGTTTAATGGGTGGTTTGGAGGTTTACTGTTAATTAGAGATTTGTTGATTTTGAATATTTTAGAGTCTCCAGGTCTTATTTTTCCAAGGAATGAGTCCCATTCGGCGGCTCTATGAAGTTGGATGAGCCTCTTGACTTTTGATGTCTGATTATTGAACCTGTGTTTGGCTTCTGGGTTCCGGGTATTTTGCTATGCCCTCCGTAGTCTTCTCTTTTTAGTGATTTCGAGCTAGATATTGTCTGGTATGCGTGTTTGGTTTGGTTGGTTGATGAGGATAGAAGTATATTTGGACAAGGTGTCCTGGAACGTAGTGGTAAAGTTCTCAATCACTTGATTGAGTTCCGAAGTTAAGTTGATGGTTGGATTCGGACTTGGGATGGCAAAATGCAGATCGACTGCGAATTTTGGCCAGTTTGTAACATGTCTCTGTTGGTTTGGTGGGTCGGACGATGGCTTGCCTCGAAGGGTTAGGATGACCGGACTGTGGTCAGACGAGAGTTCGTCTGAGAAGTTGCAGAGTTCATATTGTAGGTGGTTGTTCTTCAGTATTACAATATCTAGAACGTCAGGTTGATGATGGCGCTGGTCTGGGTGGTGGGTCGGGGTATCTGGTGCAACAATGAGGTAGTCATTCTCCTCCATGTGGTTAAGAAGTGTCAGGCCAGCAGCATTTGTTCTTTGGCTGTTCCAAAACGGGTGTTTAGCGTTCCAATCGCCCGCGAGGATTGTCGGAAGGTCGGTGTCCAGGAGGTTATCCACGTCCGATGGCATAAGTGGGTTTATAGGCCTTTTGTAAATTGCCGAGATTCTGGTCTCTCGGTTGTTTAACTGAATGTGGATGGTAGTGTTTTCCAGAGAGTTAGTCTGGATGGGGGGGACTTCGTAGTGAATGAGCTTATTGGCTACTAGGATCGCTGTGCCTCCGGCGCTTCTTGACTGGCCGGGAGGAGTGGGTCGATCGTTTCTATAAATGTGGTAGTTTGGGAGTTTGAAAGACATTGAGGGTTTGAGGTGTGTTTCGCTGAGTAGGATGATGTAGGTTTTATGTTGTCGAACGAAATGGAGGAGTTCTGATTTTTTGTTGTCCAGACCTTGGCAATTCCAGTAGAGAATTTTAAGTTGTTCGTCCATCTTGGTTTATAAGTGAGACAATGGCCGAGATTGCAGACAGGATGGAGTCTTTGAAACTCGATGCAGTAGATATCTGGTATATGGCGTGATTCAGGATATCAATTAGGTTTGTGTTAATCTCGCTTAGCGGTTGAATTGGTGGAGCTAGTTGAGATTTGGGTGGCGATATAGCCTGTGCATAGGTGAGTTGCGTGGGGCTTGTGGGTGGAATAGGTGTTGGTTGAGTAGCTGGTGGCGGAGTGATGTCATGAGGTTTGGATTTCTTTGCAGAGGTAGCTTTGATGTAGGCGGGACATTGACGGTAGTTAGCCGTGTGTTCGCCATTGCAGTTGCAACATTTTGGCGATTGATCAGGAGTTTTGGTACACGTCTTGGTTGCGTGGTCATTGCCGCATTTCACGCATTTTCCTTTATGATACAGTCGCTCAAATAATTGAAATGAAGAAAAAAAATTATCGAAGTACAAGAAATGTGAATTTTTTTTACCCCTTCCGTTAATTGCAATACAATAGCACCACCAACTCCAAATTGTTTTTGTAAATCAGAATCGATTTCAGTAGATGCACCTTGGTACAATAAAAAGTCATAAACTGTACCACTTTGTCCAGCAAGTACATATATTTTTATGCCTCAAGGACAAGGCTTACCTTTTTTACAGAAAGGGCGCCTTTGAACGGCACCATTTGTTCATCGACGCTTAAGTTTTGTTCTTTTACTAAACTATTACACTTCTTTTTTATTAAATCGTACAAGGGCCGAACTTTTATAAATTTATCTTTATTATTACTTGCGATACTGTCATTGTCAATTATGTGTAAATTTGATCTCTGCTGGAAAAAACGATCTCGAGTCATAGTATTTGCTACGATATTAATTCTAAATGCCTCCTCCCAGAACATTCTTACCCGTGGAAATTTTAATGATCCCATTATAATATGTATGGCAATAAGTGATTTTATTTCCATGCCGTTTGTTGGCTGGAATTGTATTCCTTTTTGAACAGTATATAACGTGGTGTTAAAAGCTATATTATTGAAAAAATCTTCATGAAAATACTGATTGAAATAATCAATTGCCGAGGGCATTGATGTAGGGTGAACTTAATTTTCTATATCATCTAATTGTATTTTTAAACTTTGGAAAGGTTCATTTAGCCATTTCATACTTTTTTTATTAGTTAATGGATAGTTATTTCCATTCAAACTATTAGTGTTATTATTATCAGAACTGTTTGGCAAGTCACAGACAACAACCTCATCTTCAAACTCATTTAATAAATCTTGAAATTCATTATCGGGAAAAAAATCGTCCTCATTATCTATACTTCCAATATCAGAATTATAACCATCCGATAATAGTTCTAAAATATCACATTCTAGTAATTTACGAGACATTTTTTTTTTTATATTATTTATTCATAAACTATATTATAAAATACAACACAAATACTAGCTATACGTAATACGTACCGTACGGGAGAGTATAGAAGTACGAAATTACGATAACATACAACGATAGCGTCCAGCGGTACGGCGGTCTGCTTTATGAATGAAAATAAATAGAAATTAAATTGAAAACAAACACGATATGTCACGAAGACCGGTGGGTCACATTTGTGACCCAATATTTAACCAATCATATCAGACTATATAATGAAAATATACAATATTATACGATATTATTGGATTACGTAACTTATATTCTTCCAAGAATTAATTAAACAACTCGCTATTATTAAAATATTTGTATTTATAAGTCAAAAACTAAAAGGTAACATAAACAAATATTTCAATGCTATTTTTTCTTATAAATATACCAAAATACAACGAACCAAAGTCATAAACAAGATTATAATTACATAACCGTATTCTACGGTATTTTATACATCGATACGTATACAGAACATTCGCTATACACTACGCAATTATTTGTTATCGAAGATTCAAATATTGGGTCACAAAAGTGACCCTAGGGTCTGAAAGTGTTAAAGTTAGTCATTTTGAGGCGAAAGAATGGACAGGAATGTTTTGATTGTTGTTTCGATAAGTGTTTTAGGATCTTGGTTGTTTGAAAGAGCGGTCAGTAGGTTGGTCAGCAGGTTGAGTATCACAGACAGGTTTAGTTGTGGGAGTGGGGAGGGTGGGAGGGTAGGTCGAGGGTGAGAGTGTTGGCTTAGATGTTGATGCGGAGCATGTTTGTGTAGGGTTTTGTAAGGGGGGAGTTGGTGGTGGTGGAAGAGTGGAACGGTTGCGGTGTTAATGGGTGGTCTATTCTTGGTGGCATCTGAATAGTTTAATTGCTGAGTGATGGGTTTTGTTGATTTGGAAGTGCGACTTTGTGAAGGTACTGGAGATTTGGTCGGAAGAGGGGGGTATTCAGTTGTTGACGGATTTTTTGATACTAATTGATTTGAGTCTTTCATTGCATCGCTTATATAATGGCAATGTGCCTATATACTCGTTCCAGGCGTTACACAGTGGTCTGAAATCCAGTTTTAGGCGGAAAAAATTATTACTTCTTAATTTTTAGTTACAATGATTGTTTAATATATCAAAATTACAAGTTTTGAGTATGCTGAATCCAATTTTGTTATCGGTTTTGAAGTTAGCCTAAAGGAGGGGGGCTGGGGGGATTTATTGAAGTATTTCGAAATGTGTGTAATTTACATCAACTTATATAAGTGGCTGCTGAACTCAAATCTTGCATCTGTTTTGAAATAGGACCTTTAAATGAGAAGCTAGGTTGTGTTTTTATAAAAGTGTTGCAAACATTTGTATATTTACATCAAATTTATTAATTTACTTTATAAATTATACATTTTTAAAAAGGTATTTTATAGATTATTTGGATTTAAATTTCGTAATTTTCTTCATCCTCCATATTCTCAACGTTTAATAATGCTCTTACTTTACTATCCAACAACATCTTTTTTTTTTTTTTTGGTGTGTATTGAGGAAATGTATGGATCTGAAGAGAGTAATAAAAAATGCAGAACATCTTCATTTTGAGCTAATCTACTAATTTTTCGTGAATGATGTTCACGATAATTTTTGTAGTTCTTATTTCTGGCCTCCTGGGCTTCCTCTGAAAGTTGTCCTAAACAAATATTTTCATTAATAATTTAAATTTTAAGTTATTTGTTTTGTATATTTTACCTATAAGAAGTAACGCAGATTCAATAACAGTAGCTCCGTGTATTAAAATTGTATGGACACTAGCAGGCATATAATACCAAGGATATAGTTTAACATATAGTTTTGCTGTATCTATAGTGTACTGATGGAATGCATTTATATTAATTTCATAACCACTTGCCATCGATTTCAAAATTGTTTCATAGCGTTTAATTAAATTTAAGTCGACACCTGTTATTTCAGAGGATTTTTCACAATTTTTAAAAAATCTACGAGCTGTATTTCCATCATTCGTTGTTCCTTTTCCTATTTGGCATAAAAAAAAATTACAAGTTATTTAAAAATAAATTGGTTACTTATTTTCTTACCTTGCAATACTATGTCGACTAGTAATCCTAGTTCTGATTTGAATTTATTTTGAATCATTTTTTTCTATTGTTAAAATTCACTTTATTTTCTGGAGACCTAAGCAATATCGTGACTAATTAGTTAACTTAATATTTAATAATGTATTTTATTGTTTCTACCTGCAAGTTTAATTTCCAGTCTATAAGATATGTGTAAAATACATTCCAAAAACCTAATCCATGCGTGGAGAGTGGTTATTCCAAACCCAAAATGTTGAGTATTTTACTTGGATGGAGTCAATATTGTTCATATTTTTAGGACTACAGCCACAGATATAACATGTTTGGCTCGAAGTGTTGGATACTGAATTACAAACCTTAAATTAATTTTTTTAATATATTAAAATTAGTCATATAATAAATTAATACAATTTAAAGTTTTAATTAGTACAATTAGTCCTATTATTCTACAATTTGTAATTAAATTAATTGTATTACCTTGCCGACTATCATTGTAAAAACCAACGTATGTTTTACATTTAAGTTATTGTCATCAATCTTTATAGTTGTAGGAACTATAATTTTGATTTGATCTTCAACAATTTTTAACTCTTCCAAAGTAGTTTGTGCAGTTTCTTTTTTGAACATATATTTAATTGGCCTACAAAATCTTGTCGATGAGGGCCGAGGATTTTTCCATAAAATTATTTTATTATTTTCAACATTACACTGCAATTGTAATGGAACTAAAGAAAATAAAAATAAGTCACCATCACATACATCGTTTGTTGTATTCTCAAAAAAATATCTTTGCTTGTATTGAGCTTGCCCACTGCTACCGTCACAATCCCATTTATATATTATTTCAAAATTATGCATTCGGTTTTCTATTTTTGGCAGAGATGGGATTGTAAAAATTCGAACAATTGTATGATCAAGAAGATCTTGTATGTTGATTTCACAAGCTGTTTCCTTAACTTGTATGTTTTTAGGATAACACTTTCTTTTTGTTTCTAAAATGTGTTCGTAAGTAGGATAAATATAAACATTTTTTGTTTTTAGCAGAGAGTCGAATATTAATATATTGCTGTTTGGTTAAATTGTTGTTCAAGAAAAAAGCTAGAGCTTCGTCATTTGTGTACGGAATGATTACATTCAATGAATTATCGTACGCTTTTTTAATTTTTAATGCTCTAGTAGGTGTTTTAATTGACTCTTTTAATAAATTAGCTGCAGTTCTATTTCCTGATGAATGAAGTGAATTTTGTGTAGCTTGTATCATTTCAGAAGAAGAATATGTATTTATTATCGTCTTAATTTTATTCCGTTTCGATCTTTCACAACTATATTCAAAATCTTTGACTGGTCTTCCTGTAGTATTGTATTGTTTTTGTTTAGGTAGTTCAAGTTCACATTTAAGCCACTCACTATTTGCTTGAATAAATCTTAAATTGTTCCGTGAGCTTCTCGTCCAAAATCTTTGTAAAACCAAAGTAAACTTCAAAATTAATTGCTTAACTAATTTTGAATAATGCGAATTCCATTCTTCAATTTCGTATCTAGCCTTCAAAATGTCGAGTAAGTATATTTTCTTGATTTTATAGAGTGAGGATTTAATGGACCTCTATTTCTTAATAGTTGATATAAATCATCATAAGTATAAAAATGAGAATATGAATTATTGCAATTTAAATTTTCGCTAATGTCGGTATCGTCTATTACGACGTTACTATTGGAACGGACTACAAAAAAAAATATTAAAAATACAGACGCAAATGGACGCAAACCAAATTTTGGGATATTTTACAGTAGAATATATAAAATACTTATTATATATTTGTTAACGATTATTTTTAGTTATTTTTTAATTACACGCTTTGAAGTATAATTATTAATTTTTTTATGCGATTTTTCTAAATATTTTTTTTGTTTATCATCATAAAAATATATATTAAGTGGTAAGCGGAAAAAATGACCACGGACAAAAAACCCACAGAAAAAAAACCCTTAAAAAAAATCCAATGGAAAAAAAACCCAAAAATTAAAAAAACCCACGGAAAAAAAACCCACGAAAATAAAAGTGTGTTTTATATTATTTTGTTGATTAACTCAAATACTATATACATAGTTATTTTATTTTGTGATAAAACAGTACATAATATTCAAACCACGGATATAGATACTAGTATCTATATCCGTGATTCAAACTATAAATATAATAATTAACAAATGTCATAAGTGATGATATCATCACAACATTACAGATAATAAAACATAATCATAATAATAATCGCAATAGTCGCAAAAATTATAGTATACATAAAGTTAATCGTGCTTTATTCGTGTGTTATATGAAATAGCTTCTAAAAAATTGTCAATTGTCCTTTTTCCTTCATTGTAATCCACGCAGTGCCTTCGCTGGTTGGTTCTTCCCTCAAGATACTTAATATATATAATAATTTTAAAAAAACATCATTTATGCTTATTGTACTTTTTTTTCTATTTACAGATTGTATAAACTAGATTAAATAAAAAAATATATAATAATTATATTAAATATAGATGTATTAACATTTATTTTTAATTAAAATTTTTTTGGAGGGCTCTTTTTCTGTGGGTTTTTTTTCCATGGGCTTTTTTTCCTTGGTGATTTCTTTTCTATGGGTTTTTTTTCCATGGGCTTTTTTTCGGTGGGTTTTTTTTCCGTGGGTTTTTTTTCCGTGGGCATTTTTTCCGCGATTCATATTAAGTATATTAAACACTTACCTAGGTGTTCGTTGTCCATTTTTCATTTGAGAATGAGTAAAATTGAACAAAAGAATCAAATTAATACCTTATACAATAATCGACAAAACTCGAATGCGAATAAATGCTAAAGTAACAGTTTCATGAAAACATTATCTACTTTTCTTATCGCCTGAGCAGTCTAGAGCTCAATATTATTTTAGATACTAATTTTATATTACATATGATATATATATTGGATTAATACAAAACAATATTTATTTCAATCAAATTTAAAAATGGACTTTTTTCCGCCTAAAACTGGATTTCATATCACTAATATGTGGTGAATTATTTTGTTAGTTTGAGTTAGACCATAAGAGCGGGCGAGGCTTTGTGGGTTTTGGGGTTGGGTCGGTAGCTAAGGTGGATTGTCCAAGACTGCGGATGTGGGCGAAAGTTGAATTTGAGTTCCGATGAAATAGGTTCTTGCTGTTAGTTATTATTGATTGTTTGATGGTGGAGGTACGTGTTGAAGAGAGAATTTTTTTATTTGTCACAAACCATGGGGAGGAGGTGATAGTACGGAGACCGATGTTTTTGTCGGCTTCGAGTTAGTGCCAATTTGCTTTAGATATTAGTGGTCACCACGCCGGACCGGTATATGATAGGATAGGTTTAATATACTGTTGCAGTATATTAAGATTTGTTTTGATGGGGATGGGGCTGGAGCGATTTAGGACAGGATACAGCATGCCGCGGACGGCAGTGGCTTTCTTGACAGTTGATTTGATATGCGCTGAGAACGCGAGATTTCGATCGATGGTTACACCGAGGTATTTTGATGTAGGAGACCAGCGGATTTGGTGGCCGTTTAGGTCCAGGTGATGTGAAGCGAAATAATTAGGACCGTTTAACATGACCACAACCGTTTTTTGAGCATTGATGTTGAAACGCCATTTGTCGCACCAGGTTAGTGTTATGTTTAATTGTTTTTGTAATTGAATGGCTGCTCTTTTGGGGTTTTTATTCGAGGTGGTGAACATTGTGTCGTCGGCGAATATGTAAAGCCGGGCGTTTGGGTTGAGGGGGACGTCGTTAGTGTAGGCTAGATAGAGTGTCGGCGAAAGACACCTTGAGGCGTAAGCGAAAGGAGCCTTGAGGTGCACCTGAATAAACCGGTCCGCTGCTAGATAAGGTGGTGTCTAGTCTTATAGAGAAAGTGCGGTCTGTGAGGAATGATTTTATTGTTATATATAATGTTGTGGACGGAAAGCGAATTGTTCGTTTTTGATTTTGGAACCAATCGCAGCATTGAGTTTCGCCAAAACAACCCGTTCAAAGATTTTTGAGAGGGAGGATAGTAGTACAATAGGGCGGTAGTTGACTGGATGTCGGTGGTCCTTTCCTGGTTTGGGGATAGTTATGACGATTGCATGTTTCCATGCCTTTGGGAAGTAGCCAATACGTAAGCAACCGTTAAGTATGTGAGTGAGGAGCAAAACTGACTTCCTATGTAGGAGTTTGATGGCTATATTAGTGATGGAGTCTGCGCCAGGTGCTTTGCGTTTTGGGATTCGGTTGATTATTTGTTGGACGGTGTCATGTGATGTGTAACAGACAGTTTGTGTGGATGACCGAAGGGAGTGAATGAAGGTGTTGACTTCTGGTATGACTGGGCCCGTAGTTGACTTGAATTAGCGTTCATATGTGTCTGGACGTTGGAGTTGATCAGTATGCAACGGTGGTGGAGGGTAGGTATCGCTTCGTGTCTTCTTTGAGCTTTGGACCGGAGGTGTCCGTTTTCTTTTGGCTTTGCGGCCGCCCATCGCGTTTCGTTTTTCAAATCGTTCACTGTAATGTTGTAGCCGACAACTGTACAGGATGAACACTGAGGCACGAATGTATACTGATGGATGATATTGGAGAGTTGTAGAGTGGTTCTGACGGAAGGCAAATTGTTCCTCTCTTATTTTACCAGCCAGTGAATTTTGTAGGTGAAAGAGAATTGAGCGTTCGTAAATTTTTGATAAAGATGAGAGGAGAGCTATAGGTCTATAGCTTTCCGGTAGTTGGAGATTTTTGCCGGGTTTTGGGATTGATATTATATGTGGTAGTTTCCATATATTAGGAAAATAGCAAAGTTGGAAACAGCTATTGAAGATTTTTGTCAGTTGTAATATTTTGTTTTTAGGCAAACATTTTAGGGCTGTGTTTGTGATCTGGTCCCATCCAGGTGCTTTGTACTTTGCGAGCGATTGTACCCGGAGTCGTGAAGAAGGATGAACTATTTACGACTGATTTATGGAGAGTTGAGATACTGGCTGCTACTTCCGGTAAATTTGGTCCATGAATAGTTGTGAACTGACGTTCCAGGGAGTCTGCAAAAATTTCTGCTTTTTACTGAGCCGAGTACACCAATCCGCTGGGCCCTCGGATAGGGTGGGTGGCTGGTTTCTTTCTTAGTAAGCTTCTGTTTAGTTTGTATATTGATTTTTCATTTAGATTCAAGGAGTTCAGATATATGTCCCATTTATCTTGTCTATGGGTCCGGAGCATGAGTCTTATACATAGTATTTTTGAGTTTAATAACCTTTTAGTCTGGGGGTCTCGGGTCCGTTGCCATTCTCTGCGTAAGCGGTTTTTGGCGAAGATTTCTAGCTGAATTTCAGTAGGAATGATTATTTGATGCTTTTTAGAATTTCGGACGTAAGAGCTATTGTCTAGTACAGATTGTATGGAGTTTTTGAAGTTTTGGACGGTGCTGTCAATGCTTTTCTTGGTGTTTGTAGAAGGATTGACACTGGATTTTTCTACACTACGAATGTGATAGAATTTTTTTCAATTGATAGAGGTTTGGCGATGGAGAGGAGGTTTTAATTGGCGAGTCAGATAGTTCTAGTAGAATTGGATTATGATCCGATGAAAGTTCGTTGAGGTTTGTGATTTGGATTATGGCAATGTCAAGTACATCTGGTCTGTATTTGTTTGAGCTTGGAAAATGAGTTGGCGTGTCCGGTGCAAGGATTGAGTAGTTGTTTTGTTGGAGGTGATTGTTTAATATCGTTCCAGCAGAGTTAATTTTACGACTGTTCCAGAGTGGGTGCTTTGAGTTTAAGTCAACAGCAATTATGAAAGCACTGTTTATGAGAAGGTTCAAGTCTGAAGGGTCCAAGGTGGACGAGGAAACAAGCAAGCTACTGTTTTTGATTTTTATTATAATGGAAGTGGATTGGAGTTTAGTGTTTATTTGAATTTATTGATGTATATTATTACGATGAACAAATATTGCTGTGCCACCATGGGCTTTAGAGCCTGTAAGAAATTAAAACACGGTTGTGGATTGATATGTGCTTTTTTATTCTCACTTCATACATTATTAATTTAATATGAAATTACAATATATTCTTTTTTTATTATACATATACTCTTCGAGTCACAGTTATATAATATATATATCAGGATTTTATAGACCAACTCACGCTGTTTCTGCAAATTTTGTGCGGACAGCTTCTGATGTCGCTACGGTGGCGGGTGTTCGTATGTCCGGCGATGATGAGTCGTCTCACTGTGTGGCTGCAGTTGTTGACCTTGAGTGCGATGGTGACTTCGAACTGACGACGATTCGGTTACTTCGACGTGACGACGTGCGTGATCCGACAAAGTTCAATAATGTGTCGTATAGATAGCTTGTTCAATACGGTGAATTCCGTATCACTATTCACACTAATAGTTTGGGGAGGGTTGTACTTGAAGTACTATAAACAAGTCGCAGATTCCTCGGCGGAATCCGCTCGCAAATCAATGAACTTGGAAAATAAGACGGATTCTTCAGGCTTGCCAGTGTATTCCACTGCAAGTCGAAGTTCGAGAGTGGATGGGTCTTACTTACTTACTTGGTAGCACGGCTTTCGCCTATATACTATTCCAGGGTTTTTTGCCTTTGCTATAGCTGAAGTAGGAGACTAGGAGATGGATTTTTTTTTTTTTTTATTATAATTTTACTTTAACTTGTTGCCCAAAGCCTTATTCTCGGACGCTGTTTATGTCTCGAGGTATTGAAACGGTGCACGTATTTTACGTGGCACCGTCGTGTAATAATGAACAACTTCTTCGGGTTTTTTGTATACAAGATTATTGATTAATTCTATAGTAAGATTAATTATCTACAATTTGTAAAAGGGGAGGGTTCGAGGGCCATCCGGCCGTCGGTTTCCCGTACAGAAATGTGAATGGTTTATAATAATTACAAGTCAAGTGGAAAGAAGGAAGTTGATATTCAGGGCCCGTTTATACAAGTGGCGTTCGGTCTATGAACTTCGTTCGGGTAGCGTGGCCGTATCAGGCGCGCTTGGGGGGTCGAGTTTGGTATGGTCGTCCTGAAAAGGACGATTTTGGTTGGTTCCCGCGGTTGTCCGACGGTATTAGCCGTCGGCCGGGATAAAAGTTCAGCGGAAGTACTGTTCGTCAGCGCCGACTGTCTTGTGGCTGTGTCACAGCGTTGCCTATATAATATACGGTTTAACGCTAATTTGTTCGCACGTCGAGGACGTTCGTCAGGTGTCGGTGGGTACGACGTTGCCTGATTAGTCGATTAGCCCTGAGCGGTGTCGAACAATACTAGGCGCCGTTGGTCGTATAATATAGGCAACCCTCACTCCGTTGCTGGTGATATCGGCGTGTTCGATAATTTTGCGGTCGATGCCGTGAGAGGGCTTGATGTCTGCGCTCGCCGCGGACTATTCGTAGATCGTCGTTTGTGGTAATGATGCAGGAGCGCTTGGTTGCTCGTTTCCACTTGTCGTCTTACAGAGCGTCGTGGCTCGTGGACGTCGGGGCTGCGGGAGCGCTTGTAGCTCGTCTTCACCGTGGTCAGTTCTCCGATCGTCGTTGGCTGGTGCGGCTTCAGGTCCTTCGAGTTTGTTCTGGTTAGAGATGTTTAAGGTCTGAAGGTTTTGAATGAAGTGTAGTTTATTGGGAAACGCACCCGTATATATACCCGTTCCCCAATGTATTCCGGTTCCTGATTGGCTGGCTTGGATGGTTGCTTGGTTGTCGTAGTGTCGTTTTCCATCGGCAAAATATAAATCTCTTTCTCTACGGTCTCGTGTTTCCCTCCCAATAGTGATATGTGTTGACCATGATAATGGCCGTTTTAGTAGTGTATGTTTGTTCTGTTACAGTATATAAAGAGGGGGAACACCTGCCAATGGTTCTTATATGGTTGTTCCATGAATTAGCGATTCTATGAAAAGTGGCTGAGGCATTTTTTTTAATGGTTTTTTGGATAGGAATGAACCCGACTGTGTGCAGAAGCACCGAGTTCCTTACAAAGGTCGGCTGACCTAAAATTATCCTGATGCCTGTAGTCTGAACCGCCTCAATTTTCTTCCAAGTGGATGAGCTGACAAAGGGTGCCCATGCTTCTCCGGCGTAAGTTAGGATAGGGATGATGTACATTTGGAACAGGTTTAATTTGGTTCTAGTGGGGATTGGGCTTTTTTTATTTAGAATTGGATATAGTAAACCTCGAATTTGAGTAGCTTTTTTGATAATGTTGGATGTGTGGGTGGAGAAACTGAAGTTGCGGTCAATAGTTACTCCTAGATATTTAACGCTCCTAGACCAAGGGATTTGAACATTATTTATATTGATATTTTTGATTTTTGCAGTTCCTGTACGGCCAAACAGGATTGCAGAGGTTTTTGATTCATTTATATGGAGACGCCATTTCTTAAACCAGTCTGAAGCCAGGTTTATTTGTTTTTGGAGTTGGAAAGATGCAAAACGCGCATTGTGGTTTGAACAGTAAAACATTGTGTCATCCGCAAATAAGGAGACACGAGATTTAGGAAGTGTAGGTAGGTCATTCGTATAAATATTAAAGAGCGTAGGGGAAAGACAAGAGCCTTGTGGTACGCCTGCATTTGCCTTCCTTATTGACGAGTTTTGGTTTTCAATTTTTACGGAAAAGGTTCGTTCTGAGAGGAAAGATTCTGTGATTTTGATAAGTTGTAGAGGGATATTCGTGGACATCATCTTGTGGAGAAGCCCGTCGTGCCATACGCTATCAAAAGCTTTCTCAACATCGAGGAAGATAGCAGCTGTTTGAATGTTTTGGTTGAGATTTTCGCTTATTTGGTCCATAAGTTTGGTCAGTTGGAGAACAGTTGAGTGATTTTGACGGAATGCAAATTGCTCATCTCTTATTTTACCAGCTAAAGATTTTTGGAGAGATTGGAGGATTAAACGTTCGTATACTTTTGAGAGTGAAGAAAGAAGAGCAATGGGTCTGTAACTTTCTGGTAGTTGATGATTTTTGCCATGTTTCGGAATGGAAATTATGGACGAGAGTTTCCACACGCTTGGAAAGTAACATAGGTTGAAGCAACCGTTTATTATTTTAGTTAAGTCTAGTAATTTATTTTTGGGTAGAAACTTTAGGGCAGTATTTGTGATTTGGTCTCTGCCAGGGGCTTTGTTCTTTGCTAGCTTGGATATAAGTTTTTGGATTGATCCTGGAGTGGTGAAAATATTGGGACCAGTAAGCACTGAGCCTCTGAGGGCCGCGATGCTTTCCTTTACTTCAGGTAAATCTGGGCCCTTGAAGGTAGAAAACTGACGTTCAAGGGAGTCCGCGATGATCTCAGATTTCTCTTTTGCAGAGTAAGACAAACCGTTTGGTCCTAGTATTGGGTGTACAGCTGGCTTTTTCTTTAGCAAACTCCTGTTTAGCTTGTATATAGAGTTTTCGTTTTGGTTCATGGAAGCTATGTACTTGTCCCATTCGTCCTTCCTATGCGTTTGTAGCATCAGTCTAATGGTTTTGATTTTGGAATTTAGCGATCTTTTAATTTGGGGGTCACGATTTAGTTGCCATTCTCGGCGGATTCGGGTTTTTTCATTTATTTCTTGTTGAATTTCTGCGGGAATAACTAGGCGACGACTGCCCCTATCGCGAGTGTACGAGCAGTTGTCAAGAGCTGATTGGATGGAATTGGTGAGTGCTTGGATGCTGATGTCAATGTTTTGCTTGGAGTTGGTAAGAAGAGCCGTGTTAGGTTTTTCTGCATTGAGTGTGTGATAAAACTTATCCCAATTGATTTGAAGGTTCGGAGGTGGGGAAGAGGTTGTGATAGGTGAGTCAGTTAATTCAAGTAGAATTGGATTGTGATCAGATGATAACTCGTTTAGGGTTGTGACGTGTACTAGAAATTGAGTGCGGATTAAAGCAATGTCTAATACGTCAGGTCTGCATTTGTTGGAGCTTGGAAAGTGTGTAGGGGTGTCAGGGGCGAAGATTGCGTAGTCATTTTGCAGGAGGTGGCTATAAAGAATTGATCCGGCAGCATTTGTCTTGCGGCTGTTCCAGAGAGGATGTTTTGAGTTTAGGTCACCAGCAATAATAAAATTATCTGCACTATTGATGAGAAGGTCGAGGTCAGATGTAAGTAAGGGTGACGACGGGGGTTTGTATACCGAAGAGATGAGAGTGGTTTTATTACTAATTTTTATTAATATAGATGTAGATTGAAGTTTTGTATTTGTGTCGATTTGTTGATGGACTATTTTACGATGAACTAGGATAGCTGTGCCGCCATGGGCTGGAGAACCACGGATTTGCGGAAGGTCATTCCTGTATGTGATATAATTTGGAATCTTGAGGCTTAGATTTGATTTGAGATGAGTTTCATTTAGTAGTATAATATCAGGTTTGTTAGTGAAAATGAATGCATCGAGTTCATTAATTCTTTTTGTAATGCCGTTAGCGTTCCAATGTACGATTTTTAAGCTAGAAATCATTGTTGGTTTGCGAATAGGGTAATAAAGGACTTAATAGTGGATATTAGCATGGATTTGGGATCATCCGATGTGGACAGAACTGAAAGGAGATCAGTTAAAAGTTCGATTACCTGCTCGCTGCTTAAAGTCTTCTTGGACTTAGTTGCAGAGGCGTAGTCCACTTTAGTGGTATCGGCACTATGAGATTGAATAGGTTGATCTGTAGGGTGTGAGGGGTTTGGTTGTGGATTTTTGGCTAGCTTTGAATTAGCGGCTTGAGCGAGATATGGACAACCACGGTAATTTGCTGTGTGTTTACCACCACAGTTGCAACATGTTGGGTCTTGATCGATAGTTTTGGGACATTGGCTAGCTTTGTGTTCACCTGAGCATTTAACACATCTAAGCGGGTGGGTGCAGTTGGAGGATCCGTGGCCTATGCGTTGACATGCGAAACACTGTGAAGGTCCTGATTTCTTATAGGTCTCAACAGAAACTTTAACATAAAATAGATCAGTAATTTCATAGATATGTTTGGATGTAAGGCCAATGATAACTAAGCAAATTGGCATTGGTTTGTTTACTGGGCCAAAGCGTTTAACAAGTTTAACGTCAAAATTTAACGACTCTAATTCACATTGAATTTCGTCTGTAGAGATGTCAGTGGGAACACCTTTTAGTACAACTTTTAGTGTACGTTCATCTGGAAGTTTTGAAGTCACGAATTGGATGTTCTGTTCAATTAACATTTTCTGGATTAGTCTGTAGTGGCTAATTTCTCGGGTTTTAATAATAATTGAGCCGTCGGAAGTTGCTTGAGCGGAGATGATTTCAGGTGAGAGTATTGGGTCGCTGAATATGATTGGAGCAGCTCTGCGCCAATCAGATGATTTACTTACAATTATCGGGGGGATTCGGAAAGCAGGTTTTTTACTAGAACTCGGAGAGTTATCGGCATTTTCTTCAGACAGAATGGGTGAATGGGTTGAATTTGTGGTTCGATTAGAAAGCGAGGATGTAGATGTACTGTCAGAAAGATATGACTCACCTGATAAGGATTCTTCATCTGGAACAGGAGAGGCAGTTGCTGAACGCTGGCGTCCTTTTTTGACGGTTGGTTCAATAGATGGCGGAGAGTTGCAGAGCCTTTTGGTTAGCTTGGAGCGATCAACCCGAGCAGGGGAAGTGCTTGCTCTTTTGGTTCTGGAGCGACCACCTCTGTGGCCTCCCATGGCTGGTAGAAACTAGATAGCGAAAATTTCCGGCTGTGACTGGTTGCGTTACGGACGTGTGTACAATACAACAGTTGCAAACGGAATGATGAATAAGTGGATGGGTCAGTGTCGTCGGCTCCTATATCTGCATCTTTCTGGTAGCTTGAGAGATGCAGTATAGTGAGTGAACACTGGGGTTTTTCGTACTTTCTGAGGCTCGTTATTGTGCCTTTTGGCTGTAATCGGTGGACGCTAGTAGTGCTTTCTCCTTAAATAGCCTTTGAATACTTTCCCGTCTTCAATAGTGAACTCGACTGATGTTGAAAAGAGCTTTTATGGTACGCACTTAATCGATGTTGCCCCTGCACGCGCTCTATGTAGTATTGTTGTGTGTCGGTTTGTGGCATTTACCATAATTATAGCGCTTTATCGCTCCGCGAGATGGCGATTGCGGTAAAACATATGTGTTGATTTTGTCAGGTTACAAGCCTGGCCTTAACGGCAGGTCGTTTCTGTAGGTAATATAGTTTGGGATTTTAAGGGTTAGGTTTGGTTTAAGGTGAGTTTCACCGATTAAAATAATATCAAGTTTGATTGAGGAGGCTAGTGCAGTGAGTTCGTTTTTATGTTTTGAGATGCCATTGGCGTTCTAATGTAAAATTTTTAGATTTGTGTTCATGTTTGTTTGCCGAAGAGGGTCAGGAAAGATTTTATTGTGGATGACAGCATTTCTTTGAGGTTATTCGTTGAAGATATAACTTTGAGGAAATCAGTTAGTAGGGCTATGATTTGATCGTTGCTAATAATTTCCTTGGATTTGGTTGCTGTAGTGTAGTCCATTTTTGTGAGATCTGTGTTGATTGATTTGGATGGTGCTGGGAGGGTTGGCATTGGACGCTTAGTGGATATTTGGGCAGACTTGGCTATTGTGGCTTTGGTAAGATATGGGCAGCCACGGTAGTTTGCGGTGTGACTCCCACCACAGTTACAGCAAGTTGGATCTTGGTCCATGGTTTTCGGACATTTACTGGCTTGGTGTTCGCCTGAGCATTTTACACATCTAGGGGGATGAGTACAGTTTGAGGAACCGTGGCCAATTCGTTGGCACGCGAAGCACTGAGAGGGACCCGATTGCTTATAGGTCTCGACAGAGATTTTGATAAAGAATAGGTCATTTAGTTCGAAAATTTCTTTGGAAGTTGTGCCACTTCCAAGTACGACCAGGCAGATTGGCATGGGTTTTTTTGGTGGACCAAATCGTTTAACGAGCTTGACATCGAAGTTTAATAGTTCTAGATCACTTCTTAAATCGTCAGGAGTAATATCAATGGGGATGCCCCTCAGTACAACTTTTAATGTTCGTTCTTTAGGCAGTTTTGAAGTTTGAAAAGGTATTTTCATTTGTAGTAGGATTTTTTGAAGTTGTCTGTAGTGAGTTGGTTCACGAGTTTTCACAATTATGGATCCATCGGAGGTAGCTTGAGCGCAGACAGTTTCAGGGGAGAGGTCAGAATTATTAAAAACGATTAGTGCAGCTCTGCGCCAATCGGAAGAGTTTTTGATGAAAATCGATGGAATACTAATCTTGGCTTTTTCCAGTGCATCAGAATTTGGTTTGGTAGAAACAAGGCTTTCCTCAGTGTCCGACGAATCAATGGAGTCGCCTGTCACGGATTCGTCTGAGACGGAAGGAGAGGTTGGAGCGTGACGTTGGCTAGTAATGATCGGTTCTAGAGCGGAGGTTTCATTGTCTGGCATTACGGGAGGTGGTGAATATGCTGCGTTCCGGCCTTTCTTGACCGTGGCCGAAGGTCTTATTTTCTTATCGTCGGTCAGAGGAGGAGTGGCGACGCGTTTTTTTTGTACGGTTTCCCATGATTGTTGTGCTGTGGCTAGCCTGCGCTGCGGCGCGAGACCCGGCGGCGTCACCTCACAAGTGACTGTGCCTCGTGGTCGCAGATGGGGGTATATTAAAGTATTTTTGTACTTACCGAATAGTTGTTGGTTCCGTCAGGATAGTGTTTCAACGTGGTGGGCCGGTGTGAGGTTCACTTGTGTGGCAGCAATGTTGGACACAGTGTTGAACCTGCTCGGATGATCTCAGAACGTAAAGTTGATGAGGAGTCTTTCTTTTGCTTTGCTTTGTATTATTTTACTCTGTTTCAAGCTTTTGCTTCTGCCAGAGAGATTAACGTTGTGATTTAGAAATGTTTATTGATTTTTAATGCTTATGTTTATATACTAAGTGGTCTTTTTTTGAATAATTCTTTGTGGCTTTTTCTATTGAATATGGATGATATATGTTCGTAATTTGAATTTTGAATCTTTTGAGTTGTTACATTTTTCTCTTTGTTTTCAGTGTCTTTGATTGATAGCATGTTCAGTGACGATCTTATCGTGTGGTTGGACACGTACCAGTCGCTTCCCGTTATCAATCTTAAAACTTTAGATTGGAATGTTTCGAGTTTCTGCCAATTTGAATTGGATAAGTTTGATGACCACACTGGAGAGGCATACAAAATTATTGGTCTATATACATATTATATATGTATAGTTTTGTTTTGAGAGGAAGTGGACTAAACTTATTAATGAGAGGAAATAGTGAGAATTTTGCCCCAGAAGCTTTATGTAGCGTGGTTTTAATGTGATTGACAAAATTTAGTTTTGAGTCAATAATTACTCCCAGATATTTAACTGTAATTGACCATTTTATCTGAGTATTTCCAAAATGTAGTGTTTTGGCTTGGTACAATGATTTGTTACTGAACATGATTGCTTTTGTTTTAGATGGATTTAATGTTATTTTCCATTGCTTGAACCAAGGAACAGCAAGGTCAATTTGTCCTTGTAATCTTTTAATTGCTGCATTGTTCGTAGCGCCGGAAGCGTAGAATACTGTATCATCCGCGAAGAGAGCAATGTTGGCTTCTTTATCAAGTGGCATGTCATTAATGTAGATAGAAAATAGATGCGGTGAAAGACATGACCCCTGAGGGACGCCTGCACTTATTTTCCTTGAGGCTGAAAGTAGGTCGCCTATTTTTACTTTGAATGTTCTGTCTTGGAGGAACGATCTAAGGATGTTGATAAGTTGATGAGGCACGTCCATGGTTAGTAGTTTGAATAAAAGGCCTTCATGCCAGACTATCAAAGGCTTTCTGTATGTCCAGGAAGGTAGTCACTGTTCTTTGCCTAATATTGAGTTTGTTGGTTACTATATCTAATATATTTATCAGTTGTGTGGTCGTGCTGTGTTCTGCTCTAAAGCCGTGTTGTTCTGGACGGATTTTAGGCATGATATATATTTTTAATCTTGTTAGAAGAAGTTTTTCTAGTGTTTTGCCCATTGTATTTAGAAGAGAAATCGGTCTATGATTTGACGGCTCTTTGGGGTCTTTACCCGGTTTTGGTAATATTATGATTGCTGCTTCTTTCCATGCCTTGGGAAAGTATTCGTATCTGGCGCAGGCATTGAATATTTGGCAAAGATGGTATGCGAGTTTTTTCCCACCATGTTTTAATGCGCAGTTGGAAATATTGTCTAGTCCCGGAGAACTTTTATTTGGAAGTCTGCGTATTGTTTCGAGCACTTCTCCAGGAGAGAAAAATATTGATTTTTTGTATATTGTCTCATCATGTTGTTTTAAGGATTCACGAACTACTTCGTCGACCCAGGAGTGACTATCTGGAGTTTTAAACCGTTCTTCCATTGTTATTGCAAAAAGGTTGGCTTTGGTTTCAGGGTCAAATTGAAGATTGTTATCACGATCTTGAAGCGGATGCTCTGGAGGCATTTTCCGAAGAAGTCTTCTATTCAATTTGTAAAGCTTTGACCAACCTTGAGTGTTGTTTTCAATTGATCCTAGAAATGTTGTCCATTCATTATCCCTATGTGATTGCAGCAGATCTCTGAGAAGTGAAGTTTGCTTGTTCAGGACCTTTTTCATACTTGGGTCTCTGGACCTTTGCCAGGCCGCTCTTAATGTCCGTTTTTTCCTAATGTGATTTTGAATAAATTGTGGCAGATCATTTTTCCTATCTTGAGCTGAGAATAAAGCTGAGCATATTTCCAGTTTATCTGAAATGGTTGACGACAGTTGAGTAATCAGTCCATCGATCTGACTTGTTTTATTGATTTTTGGGAAGGTTATCTCGGAAGGAGTCTTTCGAAGAAGTCTTTCATATATATTCCCAAATTCAAGGGATGTATCATTTGTTGATTGGTCGAAACGGCATACTTATGATAGGATAAAAAGTACGGTTGATTCGTTACTGAAAATAACAGTTTCTCAACAAGTATATTTTACAAGAATGCTGAATAAAAGCAACATATTTCAATTGCAACTTAATATAAAACGGTGTTATGTTCACTCGTCATAATGATTTTTTTTCACCAATCACAGATTTGGTACTTACATTTTGGCCATATATGTATACTAATAGATATCTGGGCAATTTCACTGCTTTAAACAAGGCTCCAACAACAAGTAAGCCCCCGTGGAAGCGACGTCCCTCCGTAAATTGCTGTCGTGCAGCCGCGCCCTCACATTGCCACAGTTTCCCCTCCCCAAAAACAACAATCACTTGACCATGGGTAAAAAACGTAAATTGGGAAACCCCTCTAACAATCAAGCACTAAAAATTGCACGTCAACGTTCCGCTCCCGCCTCCCTAACACCATCCAAAACCTCCGACTCTGAAACCCTAGTCTTTCTCTGACTCAAACGCCTCAACTGACCACTCACTATCATCTCTAACTTCCGTATGTTCCACCGATACCTTCCTTAGTACAAAAACTGCTCACATCTCATCAGCTAAACTCCGTCCCAAACCACGTCAATCTCAAGGTCACCGCCTATAATTTTAAACTCCACTTCCTGGCGTAAGATAGTACGTATCATCTATTCCCTATCAAACTTACAACCCAGTTCCTTGTCTGCCAAATCCCCCGTCGAGAGGGTAACCTTGCGGGCCGCTGATGCGACCCAGTTCCGCCTGCTACAAAGCAAATTCCTTAAACACGGCACTGAATTCCACACTTACCTTCCCTGAGGAACGCTCCATAAAGGTTGTTCTGAAAGGTATTCCTAATAACATTTTTACCGAAGAACTACGAGTCGAACTAGAAACCCGGGGCTACACTGTCAAACATGCCCGCCGCTTCGGTACCCTGGAGAAACCATTGCCTATATGCGTCGTACACATCGCCGACAATCCAACTGCCAAAGTCATATTTGTTCTTAACAACTTGTTTTATCTACAAATCTCGATTGAATCCCTTAAACCCTCCCAGTGCTTTTCGTGTAAACGCTTTGGCCACATTTCTAGTAACTGTGGTCATCCGTCGAGGTGCGTGAAATGAGCTGGTAGTCACACTGCCAATGTCTGCCCCAAAACCCGTGATCAAACCCCGACCTGCTGCAACTGTGGTGGCCCGCACACTGCAAACTTCCGTGGCTGTCCCCGATTCCTGGCCCAAAAACAACAGGCCCAAACTGCATCAAAAAACTCCGTCCAACAGAAAACCCTACAAGCTAACCGTTCCACTCTTCCACCACCACCACCTCCCACTTACAAAACCCTACATAAACATTAGGGTGGAACGAAAAAATTTATTTTGTAAATTAATTTTATAATAGTAAGGAAAACTAGTGTTTTAGTATGTATAATATGTAAAAAAAAAATTGTCAATATAGAGTGTTGTTTTGAGGTGCCGCCGAGCATTTAAAATCTATATATAGAAATAGGTAACGAAAAACCAAAGTATTATAATTGTTATTACTTTTCGATATTAACTATGGTCAAAATAAATTTGGTGATATCGAAAAGTAATAACAATTATAATACTTTGGTTTTTCGTTAAATAGATTAAATAAGGCAATCAGCATTATTATCATTTGACTTACGATTAGTATCGCACTATTTATCATCGAGTGTGGACGTAAACGACGTTCTATAGTGCTAATATAAAGTTATTAACGCGTTTAATTTTCAATTCATTTCTGAAATGGCTAATTGTACCAGAATTAAGTCAAAATGTCCAATTTTTGGTGACACTTGTGTTCTTAGTAATTTAGTTTTACCTACCTATGCAGATGTAATGAAGTTCTATTTACAAGTAAGAAACCAACTAAAACAAAGTAGTAATGGAAAAGATCCAACTGTTAAAATAATTTCTGATATAGTAGTGACAGATGTAGAAAAAATATGGCAGAAAGCCTCTATTCCAATAGTATCGCACAATCGTGCACTACAATTGTTAATAAATTATCACGATAAGTACAAAAAAATAATTAAATCTATTAAAAACAGGAAAAATACATTAATTTTTAAATCAAATCTAGAAAAATTTCAGAATAATGCAAAAGACACACTTTTTGATTTAGCAGCGTGCAAATGTATTGAATTCTATCTTTGCTCTTGTGAAAAATCTCGTAAAGTTCCTATTATCGAACAAGTTTTTCTAAAAGACCAAAGATCAATGAGAAAAATGGCCATGTCATCGATTGATGTTTTAACAACCAAAAAACTTAATAAAAACATGCACTGAAAAGAAATAGAAGCAAATCGAATTGACAAACAAAATAAAAAAGAGCTGTGTGTAAATAATACTTTCAAAACAATAGTAACATATTATACTGACACTGACGACAATACTGACGAAGATTCCAATTATTCACCAAATGCAATGTCCTCATTGCCATCAACGTATAGTGCTAATAAACAGTCACAAATGAGACTCGAGTTACC
>NW_019100656.1:38316-38937 GCF_001856785.1 Myzus persicae | reverse complement strand
TATTATGCATTTTTAATGCAAATGCAAATATATAAAAACAATTTTTGAACATTTTAAGCCGAAAATAATTAAAATAATAAGTCTAAAGACTTTAAACAATTTAGAACAAATTTAGAATAAAAAATTTGGCTCAAAGTGGCCCAACAATTTTGAAGATTATCAAATGTATGATTAATGTATTAAATCACATTAAATATAATAAATGTATGCATTTAGAATGCAAATAATCTAAAAAATTTTTTGAACATCTTTTGCCGAAAAAAATAAGTCAACTGACTTTAATGAATTTAGAAAAAAATTAGAACAAAAATCGTTATACAAAAAATATGGCTCAAAGTGGCCTAACAATTTTAAATAATGAAAAATATAGAAAATAATATAAGTATATGAGGAAATAATAAAAAAAGAAAACTGAGGGGAAACTGTGTATCTCACTGTCCTCGGCAACAACCGCACAGTAGCACGCTCTTGACGCCTTTCCAGACGGCGGCGAAAATGCGCCTCGGCCTACTGCGCGAACGATACTTCGTCACTGGGGTGGTCACCGGATCCTTTTGGCTGTCCAGCTCCATGTCTTCCCTCTCCTCTGGTTTCCCCTCAGCCGGCACGTCTTCCTTTTGG